>NC_057748.1:1315176-1375965 GCF_004010195.1 Chiloscyllium plagiosum
TCAAAAGGCAGCTCACCCCCACCTTCTCAAGGGCTGACTAGAGATGGGCAATAACTGCTAGCCCAGCCAGGGACACACATGGCCCCTGAGAGAATAATAAGAAGATTCAAGAAGTTAAAAATCTAAACACATTTCCAGTGTTAATGCAATTGTCAAAGGATTAATCAGCAATTATGTGGTAGAAATAGGGACAGGTTAAAATAGAAATATAGACCCCTTGAGTCTCCACGTGACTCGCTTTTATGAAGAATCATGAACAGAAAGAAGAGAATTTCAGTTCCCCAATCCCAGGAAAGTCATTGCGTCTTGAGCTTGGAATTGCTTCTCCTGAGAATTTGATTCAATTTTCCCCTCAGCCTCCTCACCCACAAACTGAGCTCTCGTCTAAAGTATAGTTCACACTCACACCGTGATTCCTAGCTTTGGATTAGGCAATTGTTCACTCACTGGAATTGTGGTTGTTTCTGTTCCACTTTCCAATCTCATCTGATTCTGAAACAGAAAGAAGAGAGTAAGTGTTGTCCACTGAAGATTATACTTGAAAGAGAAAGATTTGAGAACTGATGACATCATTGATTTCACAGTAATCAATTTTCCTTTCACTGCTTTCTTTGGAATCTGAAATGGAAATGGGTTTTTTGATAATCAAATGGAAAAGGAGTGTGAAATGTTCACAATTGAAAATTGTGTCCCTCTCACACGTTGCTTTTTGCTCACACTCACACATTGCAGCAGCCACTGAAAGACTCTGCTCACCACAAGCTGCATTCCCATCGCTCGAAGGGCCAGCTCAGGGTTGGATTGCGGTCAGCTCATTTCACCAGGAAACTGCAGGTTGAATCCCAGAGTCTCCAGGGTGAGGGAGAGTCTCACTTACATTTTGCACAGATTTTTTATGGAATGTGTGTAGTTCATATTCTTCCCTCATTCTCTTCATTCTGAAATCTCTGAATCCTGGAAATCCCTCCCAAATTGCACTGAGTGGTCCCAAGTCACATCTTAAAACAGACAAAGCTCGAGAAATTCCCAGGACTTGATCAGGTGTATCCCAGAACTCTGAGGGATGCTCAGGAAGTGATTGCTGACCCCCTTGCTGGGATACTTGCATCATCAATAGTTAAAGGTGAGATGCCACAAATGAGCTCCCAGAGGAAGTGATGGAAGCTGGTACAATTAGAACATTTAAAAGGCATCTGGATGGTTACATGAATAGGAAGGGTTCAGAGGAATAAGGAATAAACCATGGCAAATGTGACTAGATTAATTGAGAATATTTAGTTGGTGAGGCATGGATGAGTTAGACAGAATGGTCTGTTCCAAGCTGCTTTCTCTGTGACTCTTACGGTTGTTCAAGAAGGCAGCTGTTTCTGTAAATGGCGAGCGACAGTGGTCCCAGCACCGCCCCCTGAGGAATAACACTTCCCACATTGCCTTCAGTCTGAGTAATATGCTTTAAGCCCTCCTCTGTGTTTGTAACCAGCCTGGTCTCCATTCTGCTCCTTGTCCCCTGCCTCCACGTGTATTTGAATCATTTCAATAAAGAGCTTCATCCTCATGGACCCAGCTCCCATATATTAGCCCAGTCAATAATGCCCCACACAGAGAGATCTACAAACCATCATCTCGTCCTGAAGAGATCACTTTGATTTTCCTTTCGCCGCTTTCTTTAGAATCTGAAATGGAAACAGGTTAACATGCAGGTTTAGTTGGCAGACAGAAAGACAAAAACAAAGTTAGCATTCATTTCAAGAGGGTAGAATACTAGAGCAGAGATGTAATGCTGAGGCTGTATAAACAAGTGGTCAGATTGCATTTTAAATATCGTGAGCAGTTTTTGGGTCCCATGTCTAAGGATGGATGTGCTCGCAGAGGAGGGAGTCCAGAGGAGATTTACAACAATGATCCCATAGGCGAGGGGCTTCTCATATGAGCAATGGTTGAGGAATCTGGGTCTGTGCTCGATGGAGAAAGAACAGAACAACTCACAGTACAAGAACAGGCTCTTTATTAACCTGTCTCTCTAGGTTCAATGGTTTAATGTGTCTGGAACCCCAGATCTCTGTGTTCCTCCATTCAATTTCACTTCAGCGTTTTAAAAGAATCTTGTGTCATCCATGTTCTTCCACCTAAAGTCTCACCCTCATTCTCATTATCCTTAAATTTCAGTGACCTGTGTTAGAACACTCACCAATTTTTCAATAGTTTTAATCCATTTACCAATTTTGAATTATGACCTGGAATTTTACAGATGGAATTTGGAACAGCCTGTGGGAGAAAGAAAGGAACAGAACAAACAAGCCTTGTTTGCTTGTGAGAGCAGACCTGGAGTTAAATTGCAGGATGATTCTTGATTAAAGGCATTCCAACAGACACAGTGACCGTAGGAAAAGCATTGTGTTTAAACAGACTGCAGGCGTAGGCGATGAATAAGCTTAGTATCTGGGAATTGGTTCTGCCAAGTCTGGAAGAGACTTGATGTTCAATCAGATGACACATTTTGAATGGGAACTGTGGTCTCAGGAAGAGGTAATCAGACTATCAGTGTGAACACAGAATTAGAATTGCTTTTGAACTGTGTTTTTCAGGAGATGGTTCTGGGCTGCTGCTGAGACAGCAGGCAGATTGGAAAGCTCCCTGCCTAATCTGCTCCACAGTTTCCGGACTCCACAGAGTCGGAAGCTGAGTTTGAAATATCGCTGCTTTCCCATGGGTGAACTCAGAAGATGACCCTGATCAACATTTCAGATATTCAAACAGTGCATAAAAATGCCTGTGAAACAATGTAATCTGAAATGTATCTGAATAATCTAGCCAAGAACAGAGGTTATGAACATGTCCTCAACACAAACAAAACACTCAGTTTGATGTCACCAACAGGTTTGGAATCTATTTCTGAGTCTGAGTCCAACACTGATCCCAGCACGGATCCCGTAGAAACACCATTTCCTACATTCCCCTGCAGTCTGAGTAACTCACTTTTACCCCCCACTCTGAGTTTGCAGTTTTGTAACCAGCTTGCTCTCCATCCTGCTCCTTGTCCCCTGCCTCCACGTGTATTTGAATCATTTCAATAAACAGCTTGTTAATCCTCATGGACCCAGCTCGCATATATTAGCCCAGTCAATAACACCCCACACAGAGAGAGCTACAAACCGTCATCTCGTCCTGAAGCGATCACTTTGATTTTCCTTTCACTGCTTTCTTTAGAATCTGAAATGCAAACGGGTTTTTGATGATCAAATGGAAAATGAGTGTGAAATGTTCACAATTGAAAAGTGTGTCCCTGTCACACGTTGCTTTTTGCTCACACTCACACATTGCAGCAGCCACTGAATGGCTCAGCTCACCATCAGCTGCATTCCCATTGCTCAAAGGGCCAGCTCAGGGTTGGATTGGGGTCGGCTCATTTCACCAGGAAACTGCGGGTTGAATCCCGGAGTCTCCGGGGTGAGGGAGACACCCACGTACAGTTTACACTTAGATTTTATAAGGAATGTGTGTAATCCACATTCCTCCAGCTAAAGTCGAACCCCTCCCTCCCTTCATACTAAAATCTCTGAATCCTGGAAATCCCTCCTGAACTTCACTGAGTGGTCCCAAGCCACTTCTTAAAACATATAAAGCTGGAGAAATTCCCAGGACCTGATCAGATGCACCCCAGAACACTGTGGGATGCTCAGGAAGTAATTGTTGACCCTCTTGCTGGGATACTTGTATCATTGATAGTCATGTGTGAGTTGCCGGAAGACTGGTGTCTGGTTATAGTACGCTATTGTTTAAGAAAGTTGGTAAGGAAATGCCAGAAAAGTATAGACCAATGAGCCTGATGTCAGTGGTGGGTGAAGTATTGGAGGGGATCCTGAGGGACAGAATTTATATGTACTTGGAAAGGCAGGGACTGATTAGGGCAAGTTCACATGGCTTTGTGCGTGGGAAATCGTGACTGAGCATTTTGAAGAAGTGACAAAGAAGATGAATGAAGGCAGAGTGGGAGATGTTGCCTGTATGGACACCAGTAAGATATTCTGCCTGGTAAACTGGTTAGCAAGGTCAGATCACATGGGATACATGGATAGCTAGCCATTTGAATACAGAATTGGATCGAAGGTAGGATACAGGTGGTGGGGAGCTGCTTTTTGGACTGGACCCCTTTGACCAGCAGTGTCCTGGAAGGATTGGTGCTGGGTCCACTGCTTTTCATCATTTATATCAATCGTTTGGATGTGAATACAGGAGGTATGGATACTAATTTTGCAGATGAGACTAAAATTGATGGTGTAGTGACAGTGAAGAAGGTTAGCTCAGAGTACAATGGGATCTTGATCAGATAGGTCAAATGGGCTGAGGAGTGGCATAGATTGGGTTGGGATATCTGGTCGGCATGGACAGGTTGGATCGAAGGGTCTGTTTCCATGCTGTACATGACTATGACTATGACTATAACTTAAACAAATGTGAGGTGCTGCATTTTGGTAGGATAAATCAGGGCAGGACTCATACACTTAATGTGAAGATTGTGGGGAGTATTGCTGAACAAAGGGACCTTGGGGTGCATGTACAGAGCACATACAGGGTCCTGTGAAAGTGGAGTCACAGGTAATTAGGAACAGAAATTGGAACAGAAGTTAGGCCATTCAGTCCATCAAGCCTGCTCCACCATTCTATCGTGGCTGATACATTTCTCAACCCCATTCTCCTGCTTTCTCCCTGAAATCCCTGATCCCCTTGATACTCAAGAACCTCTCTATCTCAGTCTTAAATATACTCAATGCCCTGGCTTCCACAGCCTTCTGTGGCAGTGAATTCCATAGATTCCCCATTCTCTGGCTGAAGAAGTTTCTCCTTACCTCTGTTCTAAAAGGTCTTCCCTTTAATCTAAGGCTGTGTCCTTGGGTCCTAGTCTCCACGACCAATGGAAACATGTTCCCAACATCTACTCTGTCCAGGCCATTAATTAATCAGTTTTTGTCAATTAGATCCCCCCTCATCCTTCTAAACACCATGGAGTATAATCCCAGAGTCCTCAAAAGTTCCTCATATGTTAAGTTTTTCATTCCTGGGACCATTATCGTGAACCTCCTCTGATCACGCTCCAGGGTCAGTACACCTTTCCTGAGACAAGCCTGCACACAATACTCCAAATGTGGTCTGACCAGAGCCTTATAGAGCCTCAGAAGTACAAGCCTGCTTTTATATTCGAGTCCTCTCAAACTAAATGCCATCATTGCATTTGTCTTCCTCACTACTGACTCAACCTGTAAGTTTACCTTGAGAGAATCCTTTACTAGAATTCCCAAGTCTCTGAATTTTCTCTCCATTTAGAAAATAGTTCTTGCCTATATTCTTCCTGCCAAAGAGCATGACCTCACACTTTCCCACACTGTATTCTATCTGCCACTTCTTTGCCTGCTCTCCTAACCTGTCCAAATCCTTCTGCAGCATTCCAGCCTCCTCAATGCTACCTGTCCCTGTACTGAACTCTGCATCATCTGCAAGCGTAGCCAGAATGCACTCAGTTCCTTCATCCAGATCGTTAATGAAGAAAAGGTAGACAGGATAGTGAAGAAGGCTTGATATGCTTTCCTTTATGGGTCAGTGTATTGAGTATAAGGGTTGGGAGGTCATGTTGCGGCTGTGTAGGACGTTGATTAGGCCACGTTTGGTATATTGGCCTGCCAGCTATAGGAAGGATGTTGTGAAACTTGCAAGAGTTCAGAAAAGATTTACAAAGATACTGCTGGGTTGGAGGGCTTGAGCTATAGGTAGAGGATGAATAGGCTGGGGTTATTTTCCCTGGAGTGTGGGAGGCTGAGGACCAACATTATAGAAGTTTAAAAAATCATGAGGGACAGGGATGGCTAAATAGACAAGGTCTTTACCCCTGAGAAGGGAGCCCAAAACTAGAAGGCATAGGTTTTAGGTGAGAGGGGAAAGATTTAAAAGGGACCTAATAGGCAACATTTTCGTGCAGAGTGTGTCTCGTGTATGGAATCAGCTGGCAGAGGAAGTGATGGAAGCTGGTACAGTTCCAACATTTAAAAGGCATCGGGATGGTTACCTAAATAGGAAGGGTTCAGAGGAATATAGGCCAAATGCTGGCAAATGGGACTAGATTAATTCAGGGTATTTAGTTGGCATGGATGAGTCAGACTGAATGGTCTGTTCCATGCTGCACATCTCTATGACTCTAACAGTTGTAATTCAAGAAGGCAGCTGTTTCTGTAAACGGTGACCAACTGTGATCCCAGCACCAACCCCACCGAAACAACACTTCCCACAATGTACCCAGTGGGCGGACGGTGGCACAGTGGTTAGCACTGCTGCCTCACAGCGCCAGAGACCCGGGTTCAATTCCCGCCTCAGGCGACTGACTGTGTGGAGTTTGCACATTCTCCCCGTGTCTGCGTGGGTTTCCTCCGGGTGCTCCGGTTTCCTCCCACACTCCAAAAATGTGCAGATTAGGTGAATTAGCCACGCTAAATTGCCTTTAGTGTTAGGTGCAGGGGTAAATGTAGGGGAATGGGTCTGGGTGGGTGCGCTTCGGCGGGTCGGTGTGGATTGTTGGGCCGAAGGACCTGTTTCCACACTGTAAAGTAATCTAAAGTAATATAATCTAATCTAATCAGTCGGAGTAACATGCTTTAATCCCTACTCTGCGTTTTGTAACCAGCCTGTTGGTTACAGGCCACTAAAGGTTTGAATAATTTTCAACTCCATTCTCCATCCTGCTCCTTGTCCCCTGCATTATTGAATCATTTCAATAAAGAGCTTGTTAATCCTCATGGACCCAGCTCCCATATATTAGCCCAGTCAATAACACCCCACACAGAGAGATCTACAAACCGTCATCTCGCCCCGAGCCGATCACTTTGATTTTCTTTTCTTTGCTTTCTTTGGAATCTGAAATGCAAACGGGTTTTTGATGATCAAATGGAAAATGAGTGTGAAATGTTCACAATTGAAAAGTGTGTCCCTGCCATACATTGCTTTTTGCTCACACTCACACATTGCAGCAGCCACTGAATGGCTCAGCTCACCATGAGCTGCATTCCCATCACTCAAAGGGCCAGCTCTGGGTTGGATTGGGGTCGGCTCATTTCACCAGGAAGCTACGGGTTGAATCCCGGAGTCTCCAGGGTGAGTGCGAGCTTCACTTCCTGCCCGGGGCTGACATTGTCTCTAAGCCGCACTCTCTGGCCTCCTGGCTCTTCAGGTACAGGAACAGTGAGCTGGGCACTGACTCTGGGCTCTGAGCTTTGGCTTTCCATCCAAGGTCAATGGATGCAAACAGCTTCCCAGAATCAATAGGACAATCATCAATAGATTATTCAGCAGTGATTGTTAGAAACAGAGACAGATTAAAACAGAAATGTAGATTCCTTGAGCCTCCGAATGACTCGTTCTTTGTGCAGAATCTGGAATAAAGAGAATTTCAGTTCCCCAATCCCCAGGAGAGCCTCTGTGTCCCATTATCAGAATAGTTTAAACCTGTCTCGCTGGTTTTAATGATATTTAAACCTGTAACTGTGATGCGTTGTTGAAAGATGATGATAAATACCTTTAGGATCAGGCGCACTCTCATTCTCCGCTGAGTCTGAAACAGAGAGATCAGGATTTCAGTTTCCAGAGCACATGTTCCAATATCCAAATGGTTTTCAATGCTCCCACTCCCACTGTAAACCCTCCCCCCACACTCAGCACTTGGGCAGGGGTCAGTTCCCAATTGTTTCAGTTGGAGCCATTAGTTGTGATCTGTCAGAAATCATGGAGTCAGGGAAAGTTTCAGAGGACTGAAAAGTGGCTAAGGTAACAACCCTGTTTAAGAAGGGAAGGAGACAGGAGACAGGAAACTATAGGCCAATTAGCCTTACCTCAGTTATTGGTAAGACTTTGCAGTCCATTATTAAGGATGAGATTGTGGAGTACTTCGGTATGCATGGTAAAATAGAGCTGAGTCAGCACAGCCTCATCGGGGCTGGTCATGCCTGACAAATCTGTTAAAGATCTTTGAGGACGTAATGACCACATTAGAAAAGGACAGCCAGTGAATGTGATCAATTTGGATTTCTGGAAGACCTTTGACAAGGTGCCACATAGGAGGCTGCTAAATAAGACAAGAGCTCACGGTGTTACCGACAAGGAACTGGCATGGTTAGAAGATTGGCTGACTGGAAGACAGTAGGATGAAATGAGTCTTTATCAGGATGGTAGCTGGTTACTAAAGGGGTTCCGCAGGACCACAACTATTCACATTATACATTAATGATCCAGACGAAGGATCTGAGGGCAATGGTGTATACGTGTGCAGATAGGTGGAGGGACAGGTAATGCTGAGGAAGCAGGGAGGCTGCAGAAGGACTTGGACAGGCTAGGAGAGTGGACAAAGAAGTAGCAGATGGAATACAATGTGAGAAAGTGTGAGTTTATGCTGTTTTGCAGGAGGAAGATACGCATAGAGTATTTTCTGAATGGGGAAAGGCTTTGGAAATCTGAAGCACAAACGGACTTGAGAGTCCTAGTTCAGAACCTGCTTAAGGTTAACATGCAGGTTCAGTTGGCAGATAGGAAGACAAAAATAAAGTTATCATTCATTTCAAGAGGGGAGAATACTAGAGCAGAGATGTAATACTGAGGTGGTCAGATTACATGTTAAAGTTTGTGAGCAGTTTATGGGCCCCATATCTAAGGAAGGATGTGCTGGCACAGAAGGGGGTCCAGAGGAGATTTACAACAATGATTCCTTGGATGAAGGGCTTCGCATGCAAGGAATGGTTGAGGAATCTGGCTCTGTGCTTGATGGACAACGAACAGAACAACTCTCAGCACAGGAACAGGCCCTTTATTAACCTGTCTCATGAGATTCAATGGTTTAATGTGTCTGGAACCCCAGATCCCTGTGTTTCTCCATGCAATTTCAATTCAGTATTTTAAAGGAACCTGTGTCATCCATGTTCTTACACCTAAAGTCTCACCCTCACTCTCATTATCCTGAATAGCAATGACCTGTGTTAGAACTTTTGCCAATTTTTATTCTTTTATCAATTTTGAATTGTCAGCTGGAATTGCCTCGTGGAATTTGGAACAGCCTGTGGGAGAAGGAAAAGAACAGACCTGGAGGTAATTTGCAGGATGATTCTTGTGTAAAGGCATTACAACAGACACAGTGATCCTGGGAAGAGCATTGTGTTTAAACAGACAGCAGGAGTTTGGTGATGAATGAGCTTAATATCTGGCAATTGGTTCCGGCAAGTATGGATGAGACTCGATCTTCAAGCAGATGGCATATTTGCAATGGTAACTGAGGTCTCAGGAACAGATGATCAGTCTATCCGTGTGAAAACAGAATTAGAATTGCTTTTGAACTATGTTTTCTGGGAGATGGTTCTGGGCTACTCCTGAGACAGCAGGCAGATTGGAAAGCCCCTGCCTAATCTGCTCCATCAGCTTCCGGAATCCCACAGGGCATGAAGCTGAGTTTGAAGTATTGCTGCTTTCCCCTGGGTGAGCTCAGAAGGTGACCCTGATCAACATTTCAGAAAATCAACCAAGGACTCCAAATTGGTGCCTGTGAAACGATGCAATCTGAAAGGTACTTCAATAATTTGTCCAAGGACAGAGTTCATGATCATCTCCTCAATACTGACTAAACACTCTGTTTGATGTCACCAACAGATATGGAATTCTATTTCTGATTCCCAAGTCCAAGTTTTTCTGTAAATGGTGACCAAAAGTGATCCCAGCACTGATCCCTGAGAAGCATCACTTCCCACACTCCCCCCAGGCTGACTGACTCACTTTTACCCCTACACTGTATTTGCTGTTTTGTAACCAGCTTGCTCTCCATCCTGCTCCTTGTCCCCTGCCTCCACGTGTATTTGAATCATTTCACTAAACAGCTTATTAATCCTCATGGACCCAGCTCCCATATATTAGCCCAGTCAATAATGGCCCACACAGAGAAATCTACAAACCATTATCTCGTCCTGAAGCGATCACTTTGATTTTCCTTTCACTGCTTTCTTTAGAATCTGAAATAAAAATGGTTTAGAAACAATGGCAGATTAAATCAGAAATACAGATAGCTGAATTCTCCAAGTGACTAATTTTTTCTAGAGAATCTGGAATAGAAAGAAGAGAATTTCAGTTCCCCAATCCCCAGGAGAGGCTCTGTGTCCCATTGTCAGAATTGCTTTAAACCTATCCCTCCTGTTGTACTGATATTTAAATCTGTAACTGTGACATGTTGTTGAAAGATGGGGATAAATACCTTTAGTATCAGGTGCACTCTCATTCTCCGCTGAGTCTGAAACAGAGGGAACAGGATCTCAGTTTCTGGATGACATGTCTTGATATCCAAATGGTTTGCAGTCATCTCCCTCCCAGTGCAAACAAACCCGACACTCAGCAATTGGACTAGGGATAGCTCCAAACATAAGTTGAAGCTGAATTTCAGACCATTACTTGGTGATCGTAACTCTTTTATTCCAAAGTTAATGGAGACCGAAAGCAGGGATTTTGAGGACAGTATCTTAACATGTGTCAGAGGGAAGCTGTTGAGAGTAAGTGATTAAAAGCAGGAAGCTGGACACTTGGACAGGTCAGAATAATGCCACCAGTGTTACTGTGTACATGGAGGATATGCAGCCCATTGTGTCTGCACACCTCTCCAAATAACCAGCATGGCTTCAAGTCCTTCTCCTGCCTTTTCCCATTCACCTCACACATCCTTCTCTATTTTAGTTATCATCCACTGAATGCTTTAGGGCGAGACACCAAAGTCTTGAGACAGAGAGGGTAATGATGTTTAACCAATTAATTGGAGTGTATTGAGGGAGAACCATGTGCTGTGGATAATGGGGAGGTGCTGGATGTGCTGTTACTGGGATTTTACAGGCAGATGATAAGCTGCAACATCAAAGGTCATTGTGGAAAATAAATGCCCATGATGGGGGTTCACATGGTGGTGCAGTGGTTAGCACTGCTGTCTCACAGCACCAGGGACCTGCGATCGATTCAACCCTTGCTGACTGTGTGGAGTTTGCACGTTCCCTCTCTGTCTGCATGGATTTCCGCCAACTGCTCTGGTTTCCTCTGACAATCCAAAGATGTTTACGTTAGGAAGATTAGCCATTGTAAATACAGAGAGAGGGTGGGATAGTCTTCAGAGGGTGTGTACAGACCTTAAGGGCCAAATGGCCTCTTGGTGAGATCTTGGGATTCTATGTAGGAGCTGTCATGCTGGGATGGGTAGATGGTTGGCTAATGAACAGCAAGTAGAGAGTTATCATAAATGGGTCATTTCTGTTCAGTAAGATGTAAAGTGGTGTCACAGGGATCAGTGGTGGGACCTCAACCTTTCACCACTTATAGAAAGGATTTGGATGGACGGAGGGACGATACAGTGACTAAATTCACAGCTGAGTTAAAAATGTGGAGGAAAGGGAGTTCCAAAGTGGTCACAACAAATGAAGAAAGGGATAAGGGGAGGTTTATGAGTGCATGAAGACCAGGCAAATGGAGTATAGTGGGAAAAAGCTGAAATCGTCCATTTTGGCAGAATATATGTGATGAAAGAATCACATGCTGTAGATGGTGAGAGATCGTAGATCTGTGAGGCACAGTGGGATCTGAGTATCCGTGCGGAAATAAATATTTAAAAAATGTAGGTATGTGAATGCAGCAAGTATTTTGGAAGGAGAACACAATGCCCTTGTTTAATGTGAGGGAAATTGAACACAAAAACCAGTAAATATTGTAGAAACTCAGTAGGCAATCATTTCAATAAAGAGCTTGTTAATCCTCATGGACCCAGCTCCCATATATTAGCCCAGTCAATAACGCCCCACACAGAGAGATCTACAAACCATCATCTCGTCCTGAAGCAATCACTTTGATTTTCCTTTCACTGCTTTCTTTGGAATCTGAAATGGAAACAGGTTTTTGATGATCAAATGGAAAATGAGTGTGAAACGTTCACCATTGAAAAGTGTGTCCCTGTCACATATTGCTTTTTGCTCACACTCACACATTGCAGCAGCCACTGGATGGCTCAGCTCACCACGAGCTGCATTCCTGTCACTTGAAGAGCCAGCTCAGGGTTGGATTGGGGTCAGCTCATTTCACTAGGAAACTGCGGGTTGATTCCCAGAGTCTCCAGGGTGAGTGAGTCTCATTTTCCGTCTGGGCTGGAGACTGTCCCTAAGCTGCACTCTCTGGTGTCCTGGCTCTTCAGATACAGGTACAGTGAACCGAGCACTGACTCAGAACTCTGAGATTTGGCTTTCCATCCATGGCCATCAATCGCCAGGTGTGTCCTGACCTAAAAGAGCAGGAAAACTCCAGGTCAATTACCATCCCATAAGTCTAATCTCAATCATCAGTGATGGAAAGTGCTATCAAGCAGCACCTGCTCAGCAATAACCTGCTCAATGACGCCCAGTTTGGGTTCTGCCAGGGCCACTCAGCCTTGCTTCAAATATGGAATAAAAGCTGAATTCCAGAGGGGAGGTGAGAGTGACAGCCCTTAACATCATGGGTGCATTCAACCAAGTGTGGTATATAGGAGCCCGAGCAAAACTGGAATCAATTGGTATTAGGTACAAATTCTCCTCTAGTTGGAGTCAGGCTTGGCACATGGAAGATGGTTGTGGTTGTTAGAGGTCAGTCATTTCAGTTCCAGAACATCTCTGTAGGCATCCCTCAGGGTAATGTCCTAGGATCAACCATCTTCAGCTACTTCATCACTGGCCATCATAAAGTCACTAATGGGGATGTTCGTTGATGATTGCAGAATATTCAGGCCCCTTCATGACTCCTCAGATACTAAAGCAGTCCATGTTCAAATGCAGCAAGATCTGCACAATATCCAGGCTTGGGCTGACAAGTGGCAACTACCATTCATACCGCACAAAGACCAGCTACTGACCTCTCCAATCAGAGAGAATCTGCCCCTTGACATTCCATAGAATCATTGAGCTGGACAGCATGGAAACAGATCCTTCAGTTCAACTCATCCATGCTGGCCAGATATCCTATATTAACCTCGTCCCATTTGCCAGCATTTGTTGAATATGCCTCTAAACCTTTCCTCTTCATATACCCATTCACTGCTGGGTCAGACAGCTGGGCACATTTACTTCTCCATTTGTTTCACTTCCCACGTCTTCTCTGCTTTGACTCTCTTTTTTCCTCCTTTTTTAAAGTGCTGTTGTTTGATCTCTTCTTTTTCTATAGTGTCATAGATCTGCACAGCATGGAAACAGATCCTTCGATGCTGAATTCCCCACTATTGACATCCTTGAGGTTACCATTGATCAGAAACTGAACTGGATTCACCACAGTAAACACACTTGCCACAAGACCAGGTCAGAGGCTTGGAATGCAGCAGTGAATAACTCACCTCCTAACTCCCCGCACCCTGTCTAACAGCTCCAAGGTACAAGTCAGGAACCTGATGGAATATTCCCCAGTTACCTGGATGGGTGCGGTTCCAACAACACTCAAGAAGCTCGCCATCATCCAGGATAAAGCAGCCTGGTTAATTGGTACCACTTCCACAAACATTCACTTCCTCCACCACTGTTGCTCAGTTGCAGCAGTATGTACTATCTCCAATATGCAGTGCAGAAATTCACCAAAGATCCTCAGCCAGAAACTTCCAAACCCACGTCAACATCCATCTAGAAGGACAAGAGCAGTAAATAGATGGGAACAGCACAGCCTGCAAGTTACCTGCCAAGGAACACACCACCTTCACTTGGAAATATATTGCCAGTCATTCACTATTGCTGGGTCAAATACCTGGAAATCCCTCTCAGGGCATTGTGGAACTGTTTGCAGCGCATGGGCAACAGTGGTTCAAAAAGGCAGCTCACCTCCACCTTCTCAAGGGCTGACTGGGGATGGGCAATAAGTGCTAGCCCAGCCAGGGACACACATGGCCCCTGAGAGAATAATAAGAAGGATCAAGAAGTTAAAAATCCAAACACATCTCCAGTGTTAATGCAATTGTCAATAGATTAATCAGCAATTATGTGGTAGATATAGGGACAGGTTAAAATAGAAATATAGACCCCTTGAGTGACTCGCTTGTTATGAAGAATCATGAACAGAAAGAAGAGAATTTCAGTTCCCCAATCCCAGGAAAGTCATTGCGTCTTGAGCTTGGAATTGCTTCTCCTGAGAATTGGGTTCAATTTCACCCTCTTCACACACAAACTGAGCTCTCGTCTAAAGTATAGTTCACACTCACACCGTGATTCCTAGCTTTGGATTAGGCAATTGTTCACTCACTGGAATTGTGGTTGTTTCTGTTCCACTTTGCAATCTCATCCGATCCTGAAATAGAAAGAAGAGAGTAAGTGTTGTCCACTGAAGATTATACTTGAAAGAGAAAGATTTGAGAACTGATGACATCATTGATTACACAGTAATTGGGGGGAAAGGGGCAGGGAGTGAGGGATTGTGTATGTCCCACACTGACCCCATGCTGACCTCTCCTGGGTGATGGGACCGGTTTGGTTTGGACTTTGTTCCTGAGACATCACCTCAGGGTTCAAATAATCCAGGATCTCAATCCAGAACCTGGACTGGATCTGGAGGGGCCATCCGGGTCTGCACTGGGATTGGATTGGAATCAAGTAGCAGCAGACGCGAACCCCATTCCTGACTCGGGATGATGTGATACTCAAATCTCTGTGAAGTACCTGCGGTCTCTGCAGAGTGACTCTCCTTCTCGGAGGATCAGGGATAGAATGAAAAGAATTTCAGTTTCCCAGTCCCAAGACAGCCTCTGTGTGGCACATTATCAGAATAGTTTAAACCTGTCCCTCTTGTTGTAATGATATTTAAATCTGTAACGGTGACGTGCTGTTGAAAGATGGGTGTAATTACCTTCAGTATCAGGCGCACTCTCATTTTCTGCTGAATCTGAAACAGAGGGAACAGGATTTCAGTTTCCAGAGCACAGATTCCAATATCTGCATGGATTTCAAAGATACCCCTCCCACTGCAAACAGCTCCAAGACTCAGTATTTGGGCAGGGGACAGCTCTGGATTTAGGTTTGAGGGGAATTGCAGAATATTACTTCTTGAGTCTAACTCTTCAATTCAAAAGAGAATAATTTTAAAAGCTGGATATTATGGACCACTGGGTTAACATCTGTCACAGAGAAGGGGTTAGGAGCAACTCTTTTGGATGTTACAGCATAACACTTATAAAGGTTCAAGATCATAACAGCAGTGAATCAACCTCAGCAAGGCCACTCAGTATTTTTGGTCTGCAGTGGCTCTTTGAATGATGATTATGACTTTGTGCCATTCTTTGCCTTTTCTGAATGCCCTTCAGATTTTGTTCTGTTGAAATAGTGATCTCTAGAATGCTTTAGGGAGAGTCAACAAAGTCTTGGGACAAGGAAATCATGTTTAACAAATTAACTGGAGTGAATTGAGGAAGTATCATGAGCAATGGATGATGGGGAAGTGCTGGATGTGCTCTTACTGAGATTCCAGAGGCATGTGATAAGATGCAACATCACAGGTCATTGTGGAAAATAAAATTTCATTAAGGAAGAGGTAATATGCTGGGATGGGTAGATGATTGGCTAACAAACAGGGAATAGAGGGTCATCATAAATGGGTCATTTCTGGTTAGTGAGATATAATGAATGGGGTGCCACAGGGATCAGTGCTAGAACCTCAACTTTTTACAATTTATATAAAGGACATGGAGGAAGGGACCAAAAGTACAGTGACTAAATTCGCTGATGAGTTAAAAGTGGGAAGGAAAGGAAGTTGGGAAGCAGACATAACAAAGGAGAAAAGGGATAACAGGAGATTAATGAGTGCATAAAGATAAGGCAAATGGAGCATGTCTGAGAACACATGAAATCATCCTTTATGATAGAAAAAAAATGAAAGAAGGACATGATGTAGATGCTGAGAGATTGCAGAGCTCAGAGATGCAGAGGGATTTGAGTGTCCAAGTGGATAAATCAAAAATGTTGGTGTGGCAGTACCGCAAGTAATTAGGAAAGAGAACAGAATGTCGTCATCTATTGTGAGAGAAATGAAACACAAATGTCAGGATAAAATCCAAAATATATTGGCAGTATCTGTGGAGAGAGAAAAACAGAGCTAAAGTGTTGAGTCCAGTCTGACTGTTCTCCAGAACTCCATTTCCCTCAATTCTATTTCTCTGTCCATAACTGCTGTCAGACCTGCTGAGATTCTCCAGGAATTTCTATTTGCTGTTTTGTAACCAGCTTGCTCTCCATCCTGCTCCTTGTCCCCTGCCTCCACGTGTCTTTGAATCATTTCAATAAACAGCTTGTTAATCCTCATGGACCCAGCTCCCATATATTAGCCCAGTCAATAATGTCCCACACAGAGAGAGCTACAAACCATCATCACGTCCTGAAGCGATCACTTTGATTTTCCTTTCACTGCTTTCCTTGGAATCTGAAATGGAAACAGATTTTTGATGATCAAATGGAAAATGAGTGTGAAATGTTCACAATTGAAAAGTGTGTCACTGTCACACGTTGCGTTTTGCTCACACTCACACATTGCAGCAGCCACTGAATGGCTCAGCTCACCATGAGCTGCATTCCCATCACTCGAAGGGCCAGCTCAGGTTTGGATTGGGTCGGCTCATTTCACCAGGAAACTGCAGGTTGAATCCTGGAGTCTCCAGGATGAGGGAGAGCCTCACTTTCTGCCAGGAAGCCGCACTCTCTGGCCTCCTGGCTCTTCAGATACAGGAACAGTGAGCCGAGCACTGACTCTGGGCTCTGAGCTTTGGCTTTCCATCCAAAGTCAATGGATCCAAATAGCTTCCCAGAATCATTAGTACAATCATTAATAGATTATTCAGCAATGATTGTTTAAAATAGGGACAGATTAACACCGAAATATCAATACCTCGAGCCTCTGACTGACTTGTTCTTTGTGCTGAATCTGGAATAGAAAAAAACAGATTTTCAGTTCCCCAATCCCAGGAGAGCCTCTGTGTCCCATTGTCAGAATAGTTTAAACCTGTCCCTCCTGTTTCAAAGCTATTTAAATCTGTAACTGTGACATGTTTTTGAAAGTTGGGGATAAATACCTTCAGTATCAGGTGCACTCTCATTCTCCACTGAGTCTGAAACAGAGAGAACAGGATTTCAGTTTCCAGAGCACACGTTCTGATATCCAAATAGTTTTCAATGATTTCTCTCCCACTGTAAACCCTCCCCCCACCCACTCAGCACTTGGGCAGGGGACAGCTCCCAAATGTTTCAATCAGTTACATTGTTGGTGATCTTTCAGGGATCACTGGAGTCAGGGAGAGTCCAGAGTCAAGAGTTATAGCTGGGGGCAGGGAAATTATGATGCAGTGAGACACGACTTCGGATGCGTGGCTTGGAAAAGTTGGCTTCAAGGCATGGGCACAATTGATATGTGGAGCTTGTTCAAGGAGCAACTATTGAGTGTCCTTGATAAGTATGTACCTGTCAGGCAGAGAGGAAAGGGTCGTGTGAGGGAGCCGTGGTTTAATAAGGAATAGGAATCCCTTGTTAAATGGAAGAGGGCGGCCTATGTAAAGATGAAGGCGTGAAGGTCCAATTGGGGTGATTGAGAGTTATAAGGTAGCCAGGAAGGACCTGAAGAGAGAGCAAAAGCAGCAAGGAGGGGACATGAAAGGCCCTTAGTTGGTAGGATTAGGGAAAACCCCAAGGCTTTCTATAGGTATGTCAGGAATAAAAGAATGACTAGGGTAGAAATAGGTCCAGTCAAGGATAGTAGTGGGAAGTTGCGTGTGGAGGCTGAAGAGATTGGGGAGACACTGAAAGAATACTTTTCGTCAGTATTCAATCAGGAACAGGACATTATTGTCAATGTGAATACTGAGTCACAATTAAGTAGAATGGATGGCTTTGAGGTATGTAGAGAAGAGGTGTTGGAAATTCTGGAAAGAGTGAAAATAGATAAGTCCCCTGGGCCTGATGGCATTTATCCTAGGATTCTCCGGGAAGCAAGGGAGGAGATTGCAGAGCCATTGGCCTTGATTTTTATGTCCTCGCTGTCGAAAGAAGCATAAAATCAGGGAAGTCTGAGGTGTGATGAATTACTTGAGCTGCTACTGACCCCCATTAATCAAAGGACATGTAACAATATTGCAACAGCATTAGGATGAGGTATGCTGACCCTGGGTCTGTGATTAGATCAGAAAAACAACCATTGTTACCAGCGCACAATCATAAAAGGGAGTTTGCTTTCTCCAAATTACACAGGCAATGAGGCCCCAGTAACAACTGATAGTATAGTTGATGTAAGCTAAAAGGTGAGCAAATAACAATAATTATGCATCCAAAAACAAACAGACATTCGTCCATCCCACATCATAGGAAATCTTAGCGGACCTGTGGTATTCCAGTATCAGGTACATCTTTTGCAGAGGAAGATTAGAGAATGCCAGCAAAATTAATCTCCCCCGTTGTTAATGTTCCAATGTCGATAGATTTTCTGTATTACGAGGAAACAATGATGTCAGCATTAAACATTCCAATAGGTGCTGCATTTGGCAGCCTTTGAACATATGCTGTGCCATCCAATAAATTTCAACAAGTCAACTGTTTCTGTAAAAGAGTTCCAGTGTTTCAGGTTTTAAGATAGCTCACCATTGTGACTGTCATTATGACTGCATAATAATTGCACTACACAAGTAGTAGCTAAGTTATCCGGAAAACAAAAATAAATAATAGGTATCATTGTTTAGTTCATTCTGATATTCTATTGGTTTCTCTTCTTTTAAATCCTCTTATTTTAACAGCATTCACCTCTTTAAAGCCTTTGGTACAGACAACATTCAAAGCTAAACTAATGCCTTCATTGTTCTCTGAGCAAGATAGCAGAAAAAGCCTGTTGTCAGATATATAGCATCCTTTGTACCTCTAGTCTCTAACTCATTTATGCCTCATCCTTTATTGACCCTTTCTATGTCATTATTTTTTCTATGGTCAATCCTCACTACTGAATGTTCCTCTCACGTTTCTCTTAAATTACAAATATCCAATCTGATATGCTTTTCATTCCACCTGCACCTACTCATTACTGAAAACAAGACTGTCTCCCACACATACTCACTTCTTAGGATTTCAAAACTAGAATTCTTCAGCTGGGTCAGTCTCTCTGTCCTCTTGTAACCCACAGTCTTTAAAGTTTAAGTAATGGTATTACTAATTCCTGATTTATCTCATCCTCCTCTTACACTTTTGAACCTTGCCAATCTTAAAATGTGGTTTACCTCGAAGTAGCTGTTATAGATGTTATAGATGTTGCCTGGTATAGATGTTTTACCAGGATGTTGCCTGGTATGGTAGAAAGATCGTATTAGGAAAGGCTGAGGCACTTGGGGTTGTTTTCATTGGAGAAAAGAAGGTTTAAGGGTGACTTGGTAGAGGTGTACAAGATGATTAGGGGTTTAGATAGGGTTGACCGTGAGAACCTTTTTTCCATGTATGGAGTCAGCTATTACGAGGGGGCATAGCTTTAAATTAAGGGGTGGTCGGTATAGGACAGATGTTAGGGGTAGATTCTTTACTCAGCGAGTCGTGAGTTCATGGAATACCCTGCCAGTAGCAGTGGTGGACTCTCCCTCTTTATGGGCATTTAAACAGGCATTGGATAGGCATATGGAGGATAGTGGGCTAGTGTAGGTTAGGTGGGCTTGGATCGGCGCAACATCGAGGGCCAAAGGGCCTGTACTGCGCTGTATTCTTCTATGTTCTATGTTCAATAATAGTATGCTTGCCTTGGGCTTGGATCGGCGCAACATCGAGGGCCAAAGGGCCTGTACTGCGCTGTATTTTTCTATGTTCTATGTTCTATGATTGGAAAATGGCAAATGTAACCTTGCTGTTTTAGAAGCAATAGAGGCAGAAGACAACAAACTATAGGCTGGTTAATCTAATGATCATTGGTAAGGTTTTTCGCTCCATTATTAAGGATTAGTTTGCAGAGCACCTGGAACTGCATGATAAAATTGGGCTGAGTCAGCATGGCTTCATCAAGGGGAGGTGATGACTGGTATATGTGTTAAAAATCTTTGAGGAGATAATGAGCAAGTTAGAAAAAAGGAGAGTCAGTGGACATGATGTATTTTGATTTCCAGAAGGCCTTTAACAAGGTGCTGAACAGGACGCTGCTAAATAAGATAAAAGCCTGTGGTGTTAGGGGCAAGATACTGGCATGGATAGAGGATTGGGTGACTGGCAGAAGGCAGACAGCAGGGACAAAGAGGTCTTTTTCAGGACAGCAGCCCATGACTACTGGAGTTCCGCAGGGATCGGTGTTGGGACCACAACTATTCATACATCACCACAGGAAGTAATTGATGCCAAAACATTGAATGCATTCAAGAAACAGCTAAATATATTACTTGGGGCAAATGGGATCAAAGTTCATGGGAGAAAGCAGGATTAGGCTATTGAGTTGGACAATCAGCCATAGTCGTGATGAATGGCAGAGCAGGCTTGAAGGACTGAAAAGCCTTCTCCTGCTCCTATCTTCTATGTTCCTATGTTTCTCTGTTATACATTAACGCTCCGGACAAAGGAACTGAGAGCAATGTTGCTATGTTTTCAGATCACACCAAGATAGGTGGAGGGACAAGTAGTATTCAGGAACTGGGGACGCTGCAGATGGACTTGGACAGGCTAGGAGAGTGGGCAAAAGATTGGCAGATGGAATACAATGTGGGGGAGTATGAGGTTATTCTCTTTGGTTGGAAGAATAGAGATGTAGACTATTTTCTAAATGGGGAAAGGGTTTGGAAATCCGAAGCACAAAGGAAATTGGGTGTCCGAGTTCAGAATTCTCCTAAGGTTAACATGCAGGTTCAGTTGGCAGTTAGGAAGGTAAATGTACTGTCAGCATTCATTTAAAGACAGCTAGAATAGAACAGCAGAGATGTACTGCTGAGGCTGTTTTAGGCTGTGGTCAGACCACATTTAAAATATTGTGAGTTGTTTTGTGCCCTGTATCTAAGGAAGGATGTGCTGGTAAAGGAGGGAGTCCAGAGGAGATTTACAACAATGGTCCCACGGATGAAGGGCTTCTCATGTGAGGAACGATTGAGGAATCTGGGTCTGTGCTCGATGGAAAAAGAACAAAACAACTCTCAGCACAGCACAGGAACGGGCCCTTTATTAACCTGTCTCACTAGGTTCAATGGTTTAATGTGTCTGGAACCCTAGATTTCTGTGTTCCTCCTCACAATTTCGATGCAGAGTTTCAAAGGAATCTGTGTCATCCATGTTCTTACAACTGAAGTCTCGCCCTCACTCTCACTCTCATTATCCTGAAATAGCAATGAGCTGTGTTTGGACCCTCACCAACTTTTCATTAATTTTATCCTTTTATCAATTTTGAATTATGGGCTGGAATTGATTGATGAGATTTGGAACAGCCTGTGGGAGAAGGAAAGGAACAGAACAAACAAGCCTTGTTTGTTTGTGAGGCCAGACCTGGAGGTTAATTGCAGGATGATCCTTGATTAAAGGCATTCCAACAGACACAGTGATCCTGGGAATAGCATTTGTTTAAACAGACAGAAGAGGCTGGCTATTAACATGGTCAGTATCTGGGAATTGATTCTGGCAAGTCCGGAAGAGACGTGATGTTCAAGCAGATGGCACATTTTGAATGATAACTGAGGTCTCGGGAAGAGATGATCAGTCAATCAGTGTGAAAGTACAACTATAATTGTTTCAGAACAAAAAACTCTGTTCTGAGAAGGGGTCACCAGACCTGAAACGTTAACTCTGATTTTGCTTCACAGACATTGCCAGACCTACTGAGCTTTTCCAGTTATTTTTGAATGATGTTTTCTGGGAGATAGTTCTGGGCTCCTGCTGAGACAGCATGCAGATATCCCTGCATAATCTTGTCAACCAATATCCGGAATCCACAGACTAGGAAGCTGAGTGGGAAATTTGCTCCTTTTCCCCGGGTGAACTCTGAATGTGACCCTGGCCAAACTTTCAGAAAATCAACCATGCAGCCCAAATAGATGCCTGTGAAGCAATGCAATTTGAAAGGTATTTAAATAATCTGTCCAAGAACAAAGTTCATCATCATCTCCTCAATACTGCCAAAACACCAGGTTTGATGTCACATACAGGATTTGTAATTTTGTTTCTGATTCCTGAGTCAAGTTGTTTCTGTAAACAGTGACCAACAGTGATCCCAGCACTGATCCCTGAGGAACACCACTTCCCACATTCCCCCCAGTCTGAGTAACATGCTTCAACCCCTACACTGTGTTTGCTGTTTTGTAACCAGCTTGCTCTCCATTCTGCTCCGAGGAGCAGGAAAATTGACATTTCGGGCAAAAGCCCTTCATCTGGGGTGGAGAGATAAATGGAAGTGGGGTGGGGCTGGGGAGAAGGTAGCCAAGAGTACAATAGGTGGATGGAGGTGGGGATGGAGGTGATAGGTCGAGTTTGTTTCAGGACATGGTTGAAGAGCTTCAGGGCACAGGAGATGACCTGGGGGTTGCAGTGAGAGAGAGACTCACTGAGATTCTTGTAGAGAGAGGAGGGGAACTTCTTCAAGGTAGGCATCCTTGCAAGAGGATTCGCAGTAAGATTAAAATCAACTAGGCAAAAGTGAGTCTAGACTCCGAACTTTGACTTTCCATCCAAGGCCAATGGATCCAAACAACTTCCCAGAATCATTCGTACAATCATTAATAGATTATGCAGCAGTGACTGTTAGAAATAGAGACAGATTAAAATACAAATATTGACACCTTGAGCCTCTGAGTGACTTGTTCTTTGTGCAGAATCTGGAACAGAAAGAAGAGATTTTCAGTTCCCCAATCCCAGGAGAGCCTCTGTGTCCCACTATCAGAATAGATTTAACCTGTCCCACCTGTTTTAATGATATTTAAATCTGTAACTGTGATGTGTTGTTGAAAGATGGGGATAAATACCTTCAGTATCAGGGACAGTCTCATTCTCCGCTGAGTCTGAAACAGAGGGAACAAGATTTCAGTCTCTGGACCACATGTTCCGATATCTGAATGGTTTTCACTCATCATCCTCCCATTGCAAACACCTCCCACACTCTGCACTCGGGCATGGGACAGTTCTGGATATGAGTTTAAACTGAATATCAGACCATTACTCAATGATCTTAACTATTTTATTCCAAAATTAATGGAGACTAAAAGAAGAAACTTAGAGAACAGTATTTTAACATCTGTCAGAGGGAAGTTATTGAAATTATTTGTTCGGATGTGAATCAGGACACTTGGGAAGGTCAGAATAATGCCAGCAGTGTTACTGTGTACATGGAGGATATGTAGCTATTGCGTCTGCACACCTTTCCAAATGACCAGCATGGCTTTGAGTACTGCCCCTGCCCTTTCCCCTTTGCCATGCATATTTTTGTCTATTGAAATAATCATCCCTTAAATGCTTTTGAGAGAGCCAACAAAGTCTTGAGACAGGGAAGTAATGATAACAAATTAATTGAAATGTATTGAGGCAGTAGTAAGCACTGTGGATAATGGGGAGGTGATGGATGTGCTGTCACTAGGATTCCAGAGGTATGTGATAAGATGTAGCATCAAAGGTCATTGTGGAAAGTATACGTTTATAATGAGGGCAGCATTGTGGCTCAGTGATCAGCACTGCTGTCTCAGAGCGCCAGGAACCCGGGTTCCATTCCACCCTGGGGCGACTATATGGAGTTTGTGCAGTCCCCCAGTGTCTGCATGGGCTTCCTTAGGTACTCCAATTCACTCCCACAGTGCAAAGATGGGTAGGATAAGACAATTAGAGCTTGTCAGAGTTCTTTGATGAAGTGACCAGGAAGGTTGATGAGGGCAGGGCGGTAGATGTAGTCTACATGGATTTCAGTAAGGCCTTTGATAAGGTTCCACATGGTAGGCTGCTCTGGAGGCTAGATCACATGGAATCCAGGAAAACCTGGAAAATTGGATATAAAATTGGCTTGATGGTAGGAAGTGGAGTGTAATAATGGAAAGATGGTTGTCGGACTGGAGACCTGTGACTAATGGAGAGTCTCAGCGGTGGGTGCTGAGCCCATTACTGTTTGTAATCTATATCATTGATTAGGATGAGAATGTACAAGGCATGATTAGTAAGTTTGCTGATGACGCTAAAATAGGCAGCATCGTGGACAGTGAGGAAGATTATCAGAACCTTGATCAGCTGGGAAGTGGGCTGAGAAATGGCAAATGGAGTTTAATATCGATAAGTGTGAGGTCTTGTATTTTGCAAAGGCCAATCAAGGTAGAAGTTTTATGGTGAATGGTAGGGCCTTAAGGAGTGTAGTGGAACAGAGGGACCTTGGAATTGAGATACACCATTCTCTGAAAGTGGAGTCCCAGGTAAACAGGGCAGTGAAGAAGTCTTTTGACAAATGGGCCGTCATCAGTCAGTGCACTGAGTATAGAGGTTGGGAAGTTATATTGCAGTTATACAGGAGTTAGTGAGGTCGTACTTGGAGTATTATATTCAGTTTTAGTCACCTTGCTATAGGAAGGATATTATTAAACTGGAAAGAGTGCAGAAGAAATTTACAAGGGTGTTGCCTGGACTCAATGGTCTGAGTTATAGTGAGAGGTTGGAAAAGCTAGGACTTTGTTCTTTGGGGGACCATATAGAAGTATATAAGTTAATGAGAGGCATGGATAGGGTGAATGCACTTAGTCTTTTTCCCAGGGTTGGGGAATTGAGGACTGGAGGGCATGAGTTTAAGGTTAGAGGGGAAAGAATAAAAGGGGCTGCTTTTTCACACAGATGGTAGTATGCACATAGAATGAGTTGCCAGCAGACGTAGTTGAGGCAGGTACAATTAACAACATTTAAAAGGCATTTGGATTAATGCATGGATAGGAAAGGATTAGAAGGATATGGGCCAAGTGCAGGGAAATGTGGCTAACATGGATGGACATTTTGATCAGCATGGACCATTTTGGGCCAAAGGGATTACATCCATGCCATAGGACTCTAGATACAAGGCTAATCTGGGATGCCCTTTGGACAGTTTGAGCAGACCCGATGGACCTAATGACCTCTTTCTGCACTCTAGTGATTCTATGATCCTACATAGGAGGCAGCATACTGGGATGGATAGATTGTTGGCTAATGAACAGAACATATAGGGCCATCGTAAGTGGATCATTTCTGGTTGGTATGATGTAATGATGAGTGGTGTGCCATAGAGATCAGTGCTGGGACCTCATCTTATCACAATTTATAGAAAGGACTTGGTTGGAGGGAGGGATGATATGGTGATGAAATTCGCTGATGAGTTAAAAATGGATTGGAAAGGAAATTGTGAAGTGCACATAACAAAGGAAGAACAGGAAAAAGGGAGGCTAATCAGTTTGCAATGACTTGGCAAATGGAGTATAGTTGGGAAAACCTGAAATTGTCCATTTTGGCAGAAAAAAATGAAAGAATCACATTATGTAAACGGTGAGGATTTGCAGAAGGATCTGAGCATCTGCATGGAAAAATCAAAAAATGTTGGTGTGCCAGTATTGCAAGTAATTACGAAAGACAACACAATGCCCCTGCTTTTTGTGAAGGAAATTGAATACAAATGTCACATAAAAACCAAAATAAATTAGAGAAACAGCAGGTCTAGCAATATCTGTGGAGAGAGAAACAGAGTTAAAGCATTGAGTCCAGTATGAGTGTTCTCCAGAACTCCATTTCCCTAATTCTATTTCTCTGTCCATAACTGCTGTCAGACCTGATGTATTTCTCCAGGACCTTCTATTTGCTGTTTTGTAACCAGCTTGTTCTCCATCCTGCTCCTTGTCCTCTGCCTCCACGTGTATTTGAATCATTTCAATAAAGAGCTTGTTAATCCTTATGAACCCAGCTCCCATTTATTAGTGCAGTCAATAATGCCCCACACACAGAGAGATCTACAAACCATCATCCTGTCCTGAAGCGATCACTTTGATTTTCCTTTCACTGCTTTCTTTGGAATCTGAAATGGAAACAGGTTTTTGATGATCAAATGGAAAATGAGTGTGAAATATTCACAATTGAAAAGTGTGTCCCTGTCACATGCTGCTTTGTTCTCACACTCACACATTGCAGCAGCCGCTGAATGGCTCAGCATTCCCATCACTTGAAGGGTCAGCTCAGGGTTGGATTGGGGTCAGCTCATTTCACCAGGAAACTGCAGGTTGAATCCTGGAGTCTCCAGAGTAGCGTGAGTCTCACTTCCTGCCCGGGGCTAAGAATGTCCCTAAGCTGCACTCTCTGGCCTCCTGGTTCTTCAGATACAGGAACAGTGAGCAAAGCACTGCTCCGTGCTCTGATCTTTGGCTTTCCATCCAAGACCTATGTATCGCCAGGTATGTCCTGACCGAAAAGAGAAGAAGAAATCCAGGCCAATTACCACCCCATTAGTCTATTCTCAATCATCAGTGATGGAAGGTGTCATCAACAGTGCTATCAAGCAGCACCAGCTCAGCAATAACCTGCTTAGTGATGCCCACTTTAGGTTCTGCCAGGACCACTCAGCTCCTGACCTCATTATACCCTTTGCTCAAATATGGAACAAGAGCTGAATTCCAGAGGTGAGGTGAGAGTGACAGCCCGTAACATCAAGGAGGCATTTGAGTGAGTGTGGCATCAAGGAGCCCAAGCAAAACTGGAATCAATCGGTATCGGGGGCAAACTCTCATCTCGTTGGAGTCAGGCTTGGCACGTAGGAAGATGGTTGTGGTTGTTGGAGATCAGTCATCTCAACTCCAGAACATCTCTGCAGGAGTTCCTCAGAGAACTGTCCTAGTCCCAACCATCTTCAGCTGCTTCAAAAATTACATTCCCTCCATCATAAAGTCACAAATGATTGCAGAATGCTCTGTCCCATTCATGACTCCTCAGATACTGATGCAGTCCATGTTCAAATGCAGCAAGACCTGGACAATATTCAGCCCTGGGCTGACAAATGCCTACTAATGTTCTCACCATACAAATGCAAGCTATTGACCTCTCCAATAAGGGAGAATCTAATCACCGCCCCTTGATATGCAATGCGGAATCCCCCACTATCAACAACTCTTGAAGTTACCATTGACCAGAAACTGGCCATGTAACTGACCATAACTCACCATATAAATACACTGGCCTCAAGTCCAGGTCAGAGGCTAGGAATCCTGCAGTGAGTAACTCTCCTCCTGACTCCCCAAAGCCTGTCCACAATCCATAAGGCAAAAGTCAGGAATCTAATAGAATATTCCTCAGTCGCCATGCAGGACAAAGCAGCATGATTGATTGGTACCACATCCGCAAGCATTTACTCCCTCCATGCAGCTCAGTATTAGCAGTGTATACTATCTACAAGATTCACTGCAGAAATTCACTGAAGATCCTTAAACAGCATCTTCCAAACCCACAACAACTTCCATCTGGAAGGACAAAGGCAGGAAATACTTGGGAACACCACCATCTTCAAGTTTCCCTCCAAGCCACTCATCGTCCCGACTTGGAAATACATTGCTGCTCATTCAGTGTCACTGGTTCAAAATCCTGGAATTCCCTCCTGAATGGCATTGTGTGTCTTCCGACAGCACATGGACTACATTGGTTCAAGAAAGCAGCTCACCACCACCTTGTCAAGGGGCAACTAGGGACAGGAAATGAATGCTAGCCCAGCCAGTGACACCCATGTCCCACAAGAGAATTACATATTAAAAAAAAGTTAAAAATCTAAATCAATCTCCAGAGACGTTAATGGAATCATCAAAGGTTAGAACATAGAACACAGAACAGTACTGCACAGCAATGGGCTCTTCAGCCCAATTTGTTGTGCTGAACATGATATCAAATTAAAATAATCCCTTCTTCTTGCCCTTAGTCCATATCCCTCCAGTCTTTACATATTCTTGTGCTTATCTAAAAGTCCTGTAAATGCTCCTATCGTGTCTGTCTTCCCCACCACCCCTGGCAGTGTGTTTCAGATTCTTACTACTCTTAGTGGAAAAAAAACTTTCCCCTCACATCTCCTTTGAACTTTTCCCCTCTCACCTCAAATGCATGTCCCCTTGTATTAGAAGTTTCAACTCCGGGAAAAAAGATTCTGACAGTCAACCCTATCCATGCATCGCAACATTTTATAGACTTCTATCAACTCTCCCCTCAGCCTCCATCGCTCCAGATCCCATCAGGCCCTGGGGGTTTATCCAGCTTAATGCTCTTCAAGAGACCCAACACTACTGCTTTATTGCTCTCTTATTTATTCAGCAATTATTATCAAAATTGGGAAAGATTAAAATAGAAATGTATATACCTTCAAGTGACTCATTTTTTCTGAAGAATCTCAAACAGGAGGAAGAGAATTTCAGTTCCCCCATCCCAGGAAAGCTACTGTGCTTGAAATTGCTTCTCCTGAGAATTGGGTTTAATTTTCCCCTCACGCTCCTCACACACAAACTGAACTCTTGTCTAAAGTATGGAACACACACACTAGTTTTGGGTTTGGCCTGAAATTTCAATGGACGAACAGAGAGTTTGGAAAAAAAGGCATAGGAGATAGACTGACATTGGCTTGGAACTCAGCTCGAATCAATAAATCCGAGAATTGTTCACTCACTGGAGTTGTGGTTGTTTCTGTTCCACTTTCTAATCTCATCAGATCCTGAAACAGAAAGAAGAGAGTAAGTATTGTCCATTGAAGATTATACTTGAAAGAGAAAGATTTGAGAACTGATTATATCATTGATTTCACAGTAATCGGGGGTTGGGTGGGGTTTGGGGTGGAAGGGGCAGGGAGTGAGGAATTCTGTATGTCTCACACTGACCCCATGCTGACCTGAACTGGGTGATGGGTCCGGTTTGGTTTGGACTTTGCTCCTGAGACATCAACCCAGGATTCAAATAATTCAGGATCTCAATCCAGAGATTGGGCGGCACGGTGGCACAGTGGTTAGCACTGCTGCCTCACAGCGCCGGAGACCCGGTCTGCGTGGGTTTCCTCCGGGTGCTTCGGTTTCCTCCCACAGTCCAAAAATGTGCAGGTTAGGCGAGTTGGCCATGCTAAATTGCCCGTAGTGTTAGGTAAGGGGTAAATGGTAGGGGTATGGGTGAGTTGCGCTTCGGCGGGTCAGTGTGGACTTGTTGGGCCGAAGGGTCTGTTTCCACACTGTAATGTAATCTAAAACAAAAGATCTAGAGGGACTGTCCAGCTTTGCACCAGGATTGGATTGGAATCAAGTATCAGCAGACACGAACCCCACTTGGAAGAAACCGTGACCAATCAGACTGCGGTCTCTGGTTAATTCCTGACGCGGGATGATGTGATACTGAAATCTCTGTTAGATACCTGCTGTCTCTGCAGAGTGACTCTCCTTCTGGGAGGATCAGGGATAGAATGAAGAGAATTTCTGTTCTCCAATCCCAAGGTAGCATCTTGTCCCATTATCACAGTAAGTTTAATCTATCCTTCTTGTTTGAATGATATTTAAACCTGTAACTGTGACCTATTGTTGAAAGTTGAGGAACATGGTGATGGGGTTGATATACTGCAGACTGACCAAGGCTCAGGACATTTTTAATACAACTGCTCAGCTTCTTAATTCTGTCAAAATGAACATCAATTGCATTGAATGATTTGCTATTTGTGAATTTATTAAGCTGTGTTATTGTTTTAATGAAATGTCTGTTTTAAAGCCCGAATTCCTATCTTCCACCTTGCAGTTTTCACTCGGATTTTTCCAGGCTTATGAGTAATTAATTTTCCTCCAGCTAAACACCTCACTCCCTTTATTCTGAAATCTCTGAATCCTGGAACTCCTTCCCTAACAGCACTGTAAACGGCCACAAACCGCACCAACAGTTGCAGTTCAAGAAGGCAGCTCACCACCACTTTCTCACGGGGCACCAGGGATGGGCAATAAATACTGGGCCCAGTTTGCAACACTCATGTCCCATGGAGAATATAAAGTTAATTTGGTAACAAAACAGAACATCTCGTGATGGTTCATCAATACTGATTAAGGCGCTCAGTTTGGTGTCACCAACCGTTTTGGAATTCTATTTCTGATTCCCAAGTCCAAGCTGTTTCCATAAATAGTGATCAACAGTGATCCCAGCACTGATCCCTGAGGAACACCAATTCCCGCCAGTCTGAGTTAAGCACTTGAACCCCTACTCTGTTTTTGCTGTTTTGTAACCAGCTTGCTCTCAATAATGCCCCACACAGATAGATCTACAAACCGTCATCTCGTCCTGACGTGATCACTTGGATTTTCCTTTCTTTGCTTTCTTTGGAATCTGAAATGGAAACGGGTTTTTGATAATCAAATGGAAAATGAGTGTGAAATTTTCACAATTGAAAAGTATGTCCCATCACATGTTGCTTTTTGCTCACACTCACACATTGCAGCAGCCACTGAATGGCTCAGCTCACCATGAGCCGCATTCCCATCACTCAAAGGGCCAGCTCAGGGTTGGATTGAGGTCAGCTCATTTCACCAGGAAACTGCGGGTAGAATCCCGGAGTCTCCAGGGTAAATGTGAGTGTCCCTTCCTGCCCGGGGCTGAGATTGTCTCTAAGCCGCACTCTCTGGTCTCCTGGCTCTTCAGATACAGGAACAATAAGCCAAGCACTGACTCTGGGCTCTGAGCTTTGGCTTTCCATCCAATGCCAATGGATCCAAACAGCTTCCCAGAATCATTTGTACAATCATCAATAGATTATTCAGCAATAATTGTTCGAAACAGGCTCGGATTACAATTGAAATATCACTCTATGGAGCCTCCAAATAACTTGCTCTTTGTGCAAAATCTGGATTAGAGTAAAGAGATTTTCAGTTCCCCAATCCCAGGAGGGCCTCTGTGCCCCATTGTCAGAATAGTTTCAGCCTGTCCCTCCTGTTTTAATGCTATTTAAATCTGTAACTGTGACATGTTGTTGAAAGATGGTGATAAATACCTTTAGTATCAGGTGCACTCTCATTCTGCGCTGAATCTGAAACAGAGGTAACAGGATTTCAGTTGGAATGGACCACACATTCCAATATCCAAACGGTTTCCAATGATTCCCCCTCTCACTGTAAACACCGCCCACACTCAGCACTTGGGTAGCCCTTGATTATTTCAGTTGGATACACTGGTGGTGATCTTTCAGGAATCACTGGTGTTGGGGTCGTCCCAGATGACTGGAAAATGGCAAATGTAACATCCATTGTTAAGAAGGGAGGGAGGCAGAAGACAGGAAACTATAAGCCAATTAACCTGTCCACAGACATTGGAATGATGTTAGAGTCCACTATCAAGGATGAGATTGTGGAATACTTGGAAGTGCATGGTAAAATAGAGCTGAGACAGCATGGTTTTGTCAAGGTAAGGTCATGCCTGACAAATAGTTTACAATTCTTTGAGAAGGTAATGTGCATGTTAGATTCAGTAGAACCAGTGGACATATTGCACTTAAGGCCTCTGAGCAGATGATGCATAGCAGGCTGGTAAATAAGAGGCCATAGTGTTAGGGGTAAGATATTGGCATGGATAGAGGAATGGCAGACTGGCAGAATGCACAGGATCTTTTTCAGGATGGCAGCTGGTGACCCGCGCAGGGGGCCGTGCTCGGACCATAACTGTTCACATTATATATTAACAATGGGTAACAGAACTGAGGACATTGTTGTTAGGTTTTCAGATGACACCAAAGATCGGTAGAGGGGAGGTAGTGTTGAGGAATTGGGAAGGCTGCAAAATGAATGACTCTAGGAGAGTGGACAAAGAAGTGGCAGATGGGATACAATGTAGGAAAGTAGGAGGTTATGCCATTAGGTAGGATGAATACGTAGATTACTTTTGTAAATTGGGAAAGGATTGGGAAATCTAAAGCACAAAGGGACTTGGGAGTCCGAGTTCTAGATTCGCAAAAGGTTAACACACAGGTTCTGTTGGCATTTAAGAAAGCAAAAACAATGTTAGCATTAATTTCAAGACAGCTAGAATACTAGAGCAGTGGTGTCCTGCTGAAGCTATATAAGGCTCTGGTCAAACCACACTTGAAATATGAAAGCGGTTTTTGGCCCCGTATCTAAGGAAGGGTGTCCTGGTATTGCAGGAAGTCCAGAAGAAATTTACAACAATGGTCCCATGGATGAAGGACTTGTCAAACAAGGAATGGTTGAGGAATCTGGGTCTGTGCTCGATGGACAAAGAACTGATCAACTCTCAGCACAGCACAGGAACAGACCCTTTATTAACCTGTCTCAATAGGTTCAATGGTTTAATGTGTCTGAAATCCCAGATCTCTGTGTTGCTCCATGGAATTTTAATTCAGCATTATAATGGAATCTGTGTCATCCATATTCTTACACATAAAGTCTCAACCCTCACTCTCATCATCCTGAAATAGAAATGACCTGTGTTAGAACCCTCACCAATTTTTCATTATTTTTTAATCTTTTATTAATTTTGAATTATGGGCTGGAATTGACTGGTGGAATTAGGAACAGAACAAATAAGCTTTGTTTGTTTGTGAGGCCAGACCTGCAGGTAAATTGCAGGGTGATTCTTGATGAAAGGCATTCCAACAGACACAGTGATCCTGGGAAGAGCATTGCGTTTAAACAGATGGCAGAGGTTGGCTATTAACAAAGTCAGTATCTGGGAATTGGTTCTGGCAAGTCTGGAAGAGACTTGATGTTCAAGCAGATGGCACATTTTGAATGGTTACTGTGGTCTCAGGAAGAGATAATCAGATTATCTGTGTGAAAACAGATTTTGAATTGCTTTTGAACTACGTTTTCTGGAAGATGGTTCTGGGTTGCTCCTGAGACAATGGGCAGGTTGGAAAGCTCCTGCCTAATCTGCTCCACAGCTTCTGGAATCCCACAGAGTAGGAAGCTGAGTTCGAAATATCGCTGCTTTTCTCATGGGTGAACTCAGAAGATGGCCCTGATCAACATTTTAGAAATATAATCAAGCAGTCCATATAAATGCCTGTGAAACAATATAATCTGAAATGTATTTCAATAATCTAGCCAAGAACAAAGGCTATGACCATGTCCTCAACACAAACAAAACACCCAGTTTGATGTCACCAACAGGTTTAGAATCTATTTCTGATCTCAGCACGGATCCTGGAGAAACACCACTTCCCACATTTCCCCCACTCTGAGTAAGTCACTTAAAGCACTAGTCTGAGTTTGCTGTTTTGTAACCAGCTTGCTCTCCATTCTGCTCCTTGTCTCCTGGCTCCGTGTGTATATGAATGATTTCACTAAAGAGCTTGTTAATCCTCATGGACCCAGCTCCCATATGTTAGTGTAGTGAATAATGTCCCACACAGAGAGATCTACAAACCATCATCTTGCCCTGAAGCGATCATTTTGATTTTCCTTTCGCCGCTTTCTTTGGAATCTGAAATGGAAACAGTTGACAAACAATGGCAGATTGAAACAGAAATATAGATAGCTTGAGCCTCTGAGTGACTCATTTTGTTTTCCAGAGAACCTAGAATAGAAAGAAGGGTATTTTGGTTCTCCAATCCCAGGAGATTGTGTTCCATTATCAGAATAGATATAAACCTGTCCCTCCTGTTTTAATGATATTTAAATCTGTAACGGTGATGTGTTATTGAAAGATGGGGATAAATACCTTTAGTATCAGGTGCACTCTCATTCTCTGCTGAGTCTGAAACAGAGAGATCAGGATTTCAGTTTCCAAACCACACGTTCCAATATCTGTATGGTTTTCAATTATCCCCCTCCCACTGCAAACAACACCCCTCCCAACCATCCAACACTCAGCACTGGAGCACAGGACAGCTCCAGAACAGAGCTTTAGTTGGAAATGTCCAAGATATTTAGAGAAAGGAAGGAGGCCATGCAATCCAATACACTCTGCTGATTTTTACAATTTGTTGTAAACACTCTTCATTTCATGCAAATCTGTCAAAACAATTGACCTCAGCCTCTCTCTCTCTGGGAGTGAGTTCCATATTCCCATCGTTCTCTGAATAAACACATTTCTCTGAATTCTGTCTTGCATTTATTACAGAAAGTGTTGTATTTGGTGTTTCCACAGGAACAGATATCAAGCCCCTGTCACCATATTAAGGTGTAATTTGTTGGATGAGTCCTCAGTCAGGTCACATTTTAGTCCTTAGTCTCTCAGCTACAATCTTCATTGAGCCTCTGAAGCTGGGTCCTGACTTTGTCCTGTTTTGTTATTGCACCCATCCACGTCTGCATCACTCCTCATTATTATCCAGCCCCTGTTCCTCACTTCATGGTATGTCCCAGGTTTTTGTTCGATAGAACAAAGCCAATCTCACAACTGGTTTGTAGATCCTTCTTTTCACTTTCAGTGAACCTTTCCTGTCAAATAATGTTCCCCAGAACCTCCTCCGAATCCTCCAGACCAGATTGAACCCATTGTTTAACTTTCATTTCTCTGTTTCCATCTCATGGCAACACAGGCCCCAATGACATGAAGCTGTTGATTTAGTGCCAGTCTGCTCCCAGAATCTTCACTCTGAAGCTCTTTCCTCGGCTCAAACTGACCGTCCATCAAGTGTGCCGTCGGTCTCCTGATTATCATCGCCCTGTCACCCGGAGCTTGCCTCCTCTTCTCCAGATGTTCACATGTTTCCCTCATCCCTACTATACAGCTCCATCGGCTGGGCAGCTGGTTTGTGATGGAAAGTGATGCCAACAGCATGGGTTCAATTCCTCCACCAATTCCTCCTCCTCAAAGTCTCCCCTTGTCTTTGAATTGGTGACTCTTAGGTTAACAACCTTCAGTCATTTCTCTGTAACAAGGGAGCAGACCATGGATCCTCTGCTCTCAAATACAAAATTGCAAAATCACTGCAATATGAAGTTTGTCCCCAGATTGGTGTCACCAACAAATTCGAAAATTGTATTTCTGATTCCTTAGACCAAGTTGTTTCTATAAATGTTGACCAACAGTGATCCCAGCACAGATCCCCCCCTCAGTCTGAGTAATGAGCTTCAACCCCCATTCTGTGTTAGCTATTTGTAATCAGCTTGCTCTCCATCCTGCTCCTTGTCCCCTGTCTCCACGTGTATTTGAGTCATTTCAATAAAGACCCAGCTCCCATATATTAGTGCAGTCGGTAATGCCCCACACAGAGAGATCTACAAACTATCATCTTGTCCTGAAGTGATCACTTTGATTTTCCTTTCTCTACTTTCTTTAGAATCTGAAATGGAAACAGGTTTTTGATGACCAAATGGAAAATGAGTGTAAAATGTTCACAATTGAAAAGTGTGTCCTTGTCACATGTTTGCTTTTTGCTCACACTCAGCAGCCGCTGAATGGCTCAGCTCACCATGAGCTGCATTCCCATCACTCAAAGGGCCAGCTCAGGGTTGGATTGGGGTCAGCTAATTTCACCAGGAAGCTACGGGTTGAATCCCGGAGTTTCCAGGGTGAGGGAGAATCTCACTTTCTGCCCAGGGCTGAGATTGTCCCTCTGGCCTCCTTGCTCTTTAGATATAGGAACAGTGAGCTGAGAACTGACTCTGGGCTCTGAGCTTTAGTTTTCCATCCAAGGTCAATGGCTCCAAACACCTTCCCAGAATAATTAGTACAATCATCAATAGATTATTCAGCAGTGATAGTTAGAAACAGGGACACATTAAAACAGACATATGGATTCCTTGAGCCTCTGATTGATTTGTTCTTTGTTCAGAATCTGGAATAAAGAGATTTACAGTTCTCCAATCCAAGGAGAGCCTTTGTGTCCCATTATCAGAATAGTTTAAACTGTCCCTCCAGTTTTAATGATATTTAAATCTGTAACTGTAACGTATTGTTGAAATATGGGGATAAATACCTTTAACATCCGGCTCACTCTCATTCTCCACTGAGTCTGAAACAGAGGAAACAGGATTTCAGGTTCCAGACTCCATATTCCAATATCTGAATGGCTTTCAATGATTCCTGTCTCACTGTAAACACACCCCACACTCAGCACTTGGGCAGGGGACAACTCCTGTTTGTTTCAATTAGATACATTGGTCGTGATCTTTAAGGAATCACTGGAATCTGGAAGAGTCCCAGAGGACTGGAAAATGGCAAATATAACCTTGCTGTTTAGGAAAGGAGGCAGAAGACAGGAAACTATAGGCCACTTAGCCTGACCTTGATTGTTGCTAAGAGTTTGGAGTCCATTATTAAGGATGAGTTTGCAGATTATTTAGAAATGCTTGGTAACATAGGGCTGAGTTTAGCATAGTTTCATCGAGGGGCGGACATGCCTGGCAAATCTGTTAGAATTCTTTGAGCAAGTTAGACAAAGGAGAGCCAATGGACATGATGTGTTTGCATTTCCAGAAGGACTTGGACAAGGTGTTGCACAGGAGGCTGCTCCATCAGATAAGAGTCTATGGTGTCAGGGACAAAGTACTGGCATGAACAGAGGATTGGCTGACTAGCAGAAGGCAGAGCATCAGGAGAAAGGGGTCTTTTTCAGGATGGCAGCTGGTGACTGGTGGAGTTCCATAGAGGTCCGTGTTGGGACCACAACTATCCATGTTATACAGTAACAATCTGGAGGAAGGAACTGAGAGCATTGTTGTTAGGTTTTCAGATGACACAAAGATTTATGGAGGGACAGGTTGTGTTGAGGAGTGAGGAGACTGCAGAAGGGCTTCACAGGCTGAGAGTGTGGGCAAAGAAGTGGCAGATGGAATACAATGTGGGCAAGTGTGAGGTTATGCTCTTTGGTTAGAATTCAGACATAGAGTATTTTATAAATGGGGTAAGGTTTTAGAAATCTGATACACAAAGTGACTTTGAAGTCTTAGTTCAGGATTTGCTTGAGTTTGACATGCAGGTTCGGTTGACAGTTAGGTCGACAAATACAATGTTAGCATTAATTTCGAGAGGGTTAGAATACAAGAGCAGTGAAGCACTGCTGAGGCTGTATAAGGCTCTGGTCAGAACACATTTGGAATATTGTGAGCAATTTTAGGTCCCATATCTAAGGAATGATGTGCTGGCCTTGGAGGGGGTCCAGGACAAGAATGATCTCAGGGATGAACAGCTTGTCATACAAGGAACGGTTGAGGAATCTGGGTCTGTGCTCAGTGGACAAAGAACAGAACAATTCATAGTACAGCACAGGATCAGACCCTTCGGCCCAACAAGCCTACGCGACACATGAAGCCTTTGTAAGCTAAAATCCTTCTGCTTCTATGTGGTCCATATCCTTTATTCCCTGCTTATTGATGCACCTGTAAAAGTTACTATTGTATCTTGTCTACCATGTCATCTGGCAGCATATTCCAGACACTTACCAGCCTCTGTGTAAGATTCTTGTCCCTCACATCTCCTTTAAACTTACTCCCTTTTACCTTAAACCTATGTCCCCTAATAATTGACATTTCTACCCTGGGAAAGAGACTCTGACTATCCACTCTATCCATAACTCTCATCATTTTGTAAACTTCTATCAGGTTGCCCCCTCATCTTCCAACATGTCAGTGAAAACAAACCAAACTTGTCCAATCTCTCCTCACAGCTAATACCCTCCAAATCAGGCAACATCCTGGTAAGCCATTTCTGTACCCTCTCCAAAGCCTCCACATCCTTCTAGTAGTGTGACAAGTTTAGAAGGATGGTGGGAATATCAGATGAAAACTTACAGAATACTGAGAGGTCTGGATATAGTGGATGTGAACAAGATGTGTTATCTGTCGCTTTCCTCCAACTTTCCCTCTGTCCCAATATCTAAATGAAAGATATCTTTTCCTAGGAATCTCTAAACTCCCAATACTTTCTGTCAAAATGCACAACCTCACGTTGACCTTGACAGAAAATCATTTAACAATTACATCCCGTGTTTAGTAATATCTTATAGTCGAGCAGCAGTCTCCTCCATATTAAATAATCAAAAATTTGATGTCGCCAACCGAGGATGAAATTATGTATCTGATGACCAAGACCAACTTGTTCCTGTAAATGGTGGCCAACAGTGATCCCAGCACTGATCCCTAAGGAACACCACATTCACACGAGTCTGAGTAAGTCACTTTAACCACTAATCTGTGTTTTCTCGGGTCTCGCTCTCCAGAGCTGTATGAACAGGAGAGGCCGAGCAAAGTTTTAGAAGGTAAGGAGAAGAGAGCGGACAGAGGGCACGGAGGTTGTTGTGTGCTCAGGGAGTTGTGCACAAGGTTACCGCCGCCATCTAGGTTGGTAAGATGTCAAGCTGAGTGGTGTGCCACAGGGATTAGTATTAGGACCTGAAGTTTTCACAATTTATTGAAAGAACCTGGATGGAGGGATCAAAGATACGGTGACTAAATTCAATGCTGAGTTAAAATTGGCAGGAAAGGAAGTTGTGAAGTGAACGTAACAATGAAGGATAAAAATGATAAAGGGAAGTTAATGATTGCGCAAAAACCAGGTAAGTAGAATATCGTTGGGAAATTGTTCATTTTGGTCGAAAAAAATAAGAAAGAAGCGCATGATGTAGATGGTCAGAGATTGCAGAGCTCTGTGATGCAGAGGGATCTGGGTTTCCATGTAGATACATTTTTAAAAATATAGGTGTGTGAATACAGCAAGTAATAAGGAAAGAGGACACAATGTCCCTGTTTATTGGGAGGGAAATTGAACGTGTTAGGATAATTAGCAAAAAAATTGGAGAAATTCAGCAGGTGTGGCAATATCTGTGGCGAGAGAAACTGAGCTGAAGTGCTGTTTCAAGTCTGACTGTTCTTCGGTATCCTGTTTCCCGCAATTCTATTTCTCTGTCCATAACTCAGCAGGGAAATGGGAACCTGAGGTACCATTACACAGGAGGATGAGAGTAAGGAGGACATGGACAGGATTTTATGATTACAGGCACATGCTGGCAGTCAGCAAAGCTGGTTTGAGGTGTGTCTACTTCAACACCAGAAGTATCTGAAATAAGGTAGGTGAGCTTACAGCAAAGGCAGGTGCCTGAGACTTCGATGTTGTGCCATTTTGGAGACATGGCTAGAGCAGAGTTGGGAATGGATGCTGCAGGTTTCAAGATTTAGATCTCTCATCAAGAACAGAGGGAGGTGTGGCCTTGTTAGTCAAGGACAGTATAACAGAGGCTGAAAAAACTTTTGACAAGGATTTGTCTACTGAGGTGATATGGGCTGAGGTTTAGAAACAGGACAGGAAAGGTCACACTGCTGGGAGTTTATATAGACCTCTGCAGAATTCCAGGGATGTGGAGGAGAGGATCGGCAAAACTATTCTGGGTAGGAGTGAAAGGAACAGGGTGGTCATTATGGGGTCTTTAACTTCCCCAACATTAACTGGAAATGCTATAACTATAGTACGTTGGATGGATCAATTTTTGTCCAATGTGTGCGGGAGGGTTTTCTGACACGAAGGGCCAAGAAGAGGGGAGGCCACATTGCATATGGTGCTTGGTAACGAACCAGGCCAGGTGTTTGATTTAGTGGTAGGTGAGCACTTTGGAGAGAGTGACTGTAATTCGGTTATGTTTATATTAGCAATGGAAATGGATAGGTACATGCCACAGGGCAAGAGTAATGAATGGGGGAAGGGAAATTATAATGCGATTATGCAAGACAGGATGCATAGAATGAGCTAGCAAAATGCAGGGGGTGAGGACAATTAATGTGGAGCTGGTTTAAGGAACAGATATTGCATATCCTTGATAAGCATGTCCCTGTCAGGCAGGGAGGAAGTAATAAGGTGATGGAACTGTGGTTTACTAAAGAAATTGCATCGCTTGTTAATCGGAAGAAGGAGGCTTATGTGACGTTGAGACAAGGTGGTTCAGATGAGGCGATGGAGCATTACAGATTAGCAAGGAAGGATTTAAAGAGAGAGTCAAGAGAAAGGAGAGGACATGAGCAGTCTTTAGCAGGTAAAATAAAGGAGAACCCTAAAGCTTTCTGTACATATGAGGAATAAAAGGATGACTGGGGTAGGAATAGTGTCAGTCAAAGGCAGAAGTGGGAAGTGTATGTGGACCCTGAGGAGATCGGAGAGGTGCTAAACAAATATTTCTGATCTGTTTTTCACTCAGGAAAAGCAGAATATTGTAAAGGAGATATTAGACTGGAAAGAATCAAGGTTAGTAAGGAGGAGGTGTTATCAATTCTGGAAGGAGTGAAAGTAGACAAGTCCCCTGGGCCAGATGGGATTTACCCAAGGATTCTCTGGGAAGCTAGGGAGGAGATGTTGGAGCCTTTGGCTTTGATCTTGGAATCGTCATTGTCTACAGGTTTAGTTCCAGAGGACTGGAGGATTGCAAATATTGTGTTCTTATTCAAGAAGGGCAGTAGAGATGACCCAGGTAATTATAGACCAGTGAGCCTTACATCTGTTGTAAGAAAATGTTTGGAAAGGATTATAAGAGATAGGATTCATAATCATCTAGCGAGCAACATTTTGATTGCAGATAGTCAACATGGTTTTGTCAAGGGCAGGTCATGTCTCATAAACCTCATTGAGTTTTTTGAGAAGGTGACCAAGCATGTGGATGAGGGTAGGGCAGTTGATGTGGTGTACATGGACTTCAGTAAAAGCTGAAATTATGTATCTGATGACCAAGACCAAATTGTTTCTGTAAATGGTGGCCAACAGTGATCCCAGCACTGATCCCTGAGGAACACCACTTCCCACATTCCCACCAGTCTGAGTAAGTCACTTTAACCATTACTCTGTGTTTGCTGTTTTGTAACCAGCTTGCTCTCCATCCTGCTCCTTGTCCCCTGCCTCCACATGTGTTTGAATCATTTCAATAAAGAGCTTGTTAATCCTCATGGACCCAGCTCCCATTTATTAGCGCACCCAATAATGCCCCATACAGAAAAATCTACAAACCATCATCTAGTCCTGAAGCAACCACTTTGATTTTCCTTTCTTTGCTTTCTTTGGAATCTGAAATGGAAACAGGTTTTTGATGACCAAATGGAAAATGAGTGTGAAATGTTCACAATTGAAAAGTGAGCTGAGTACGGACTCTGGGCTCTGAGCTTTGGCTTTCTATCCAAGGCCAATGGATCCAAACAGCTTCCCAGAATCATTTGTACAATCATCAATAGATTATTAAGCCATGATTGTTAGAAACAGGGACAGATTAAATTAGAAATATTGATACCTTGAGCCTCTGGATGACTTGCTCTTTGTGCAGAATCTGGAATCAAAAGAAGAGGTTTCAGTTCCCCAGTTCCAGGAGTGCCTCTGTGTCCTATTATCAGAATAGGTTTAAACCTGTCCCTCCTGTTTTACTGATATTTAAATCTGTAATTGTGACATGTTGTTGAAAGATAGGGATGAATACCTTTCACATCAGGTGCACTCTCATTCTCTGCTGAGTCTGAAACAGAAGGAACAGGATTTCAGTTTCCAGAGCACACACTTTCTGATAACTGACTGGTTTTCAATGATTCCCCCCTCCCTCTGCAAGCACCCTCCACACTCAGCACTTGGGCAGGGAACAACACCAGACATGAGTTATAGATGAATATTCAACCATTATTTAATAAATTTAACTATTTTATTACAAAATTAATGAAACTAAAAGCAGAAAGTTAGGTGACAGTATCTTAATATGTCAGAGGGAAGTTGTTGGAAATAATTATTTAAAACATGAAAGTAGGACACTTGGAAAAAGGTGTTACTGTGTAAATGGAGGATATCCAGACACCTCTCCAAATGACTATCATGACTTCGAGTGTTTCTCCTGCCTTTTCCCCTTTGCCTTGCACATTTTTTCTGTTGGAATAATCATCCTTTGAATGCTTTAGGAAGAGTCAATAAAGACTTGAGACAGGGAAATCATGTTTAACAAATTATTTGGTGTGTATTGAGGGAGAACCATGAGCTGTGGATAATGGGGAGGTGCTGGATGTGCTGTTACTGGGATTCAGAGGCAGGTGATAAGCTGCAACATCAAAGGTCATTGTGGAAAATAAAACCTCATGATGAGGGTTGCACTCCTATTGCAGTGGGTTAGCACTGCTGCCTCACAGCACCATGGACCTGGCTTCGATTCCACCTTGTGGCAACTGTCTGCATGGAGTTTGCACAATCCCTTCCCCCATGTCTGCAAGGGTTTCTGCTGGGTGCTCCAGTGTCCTCCCAAGTAAGATTAGCCATATTAAATACGGGGATAGGGTTGCATGCGCTTTGGACAGTTGGTGCAAATCTGATAGCCCAAATGGCCTCTTTGTGCACATGAGGGATTCCAAGAAGAAAGTACAATACTGGGATAGGTGGACAATTTGCTAAAGAACAGGAAATGGAGGGTTGGCATAAATCATCATCATCAGCAGTCTCTCGCAGATGAGGAAGACTCTCTTCCACTCTCAGGGTGAGTCTGTAGGTGGCTGTACAGACCGATGGGGCGACCACAGGCTCTATTACACTTGAGGCAAGTGGTGGTCACAGGAAGGGAGTGGGTGATTGGGCCATTGGGGTGGCAGTGTTCTCCTTTTGCTGTTTTCACCTGCCTTCAATTTTTTTTCCTGATAGCAAGTCTCAAGATGCTTGACTCCTTCCCGGATACTTCCCCTCCACTTTGGATAGTCTTGGGCCAGTGATTCCCAGGTGTCTGTGAATGTTGCACTTTGCCAATGAGGCCTTGAGGGTATCACTGAAGCACTTCTTCTGTCCACCTAGGGCTTGCCTGACATTTTGGGTCTGGGAGTAGAGTACCTGCTTGGAAAGTCTCATATTGGTCATGTGGATGACGTTCCCAGCCCATTGCATCCGAACAAGGGTGTTCAGTGCTTCAACAATGGGGGTGTGGGTGAGGTTGGAGATGCTTGTGTTGCTGCAACGTTAGTACCAATGGATTTGTAGGATCTTGCACAGGCAGGTTTGGTGTTACTGCGCCAGCACCTTGAGGTGTCTGCTGTAGACAGTTCATGTCTCAGAGCCATTTTGGAGGGCAGTACCCACAACAGCTCTGTATACCATGATCTTGGTGTTGGATCTTGTTATCCTCCAACACCCTTTTTCTCAGGCGGTTGAAGGCTGCAGTAGCACACTGGAGGTAATGCTGGATCACTTCATCAATATCTGCTTTGGTCAACAGGACACTTTCGAGGTATTGGAAGTGGTCAATATTCTCTAAGACTTCCCCATGGACCTTGATGATTGGGTGTTTGCTTCATAATGCCAGACCAGCTTGATGGAAGACTTTCATCTTGACAATACTAAAGGTGAGACCCCTGCTTTCGCAGACCTCCATAAAGGTGCTGACGATGATCTGGAGTACACACACAAGCATCATCTGTGTACTGCAGCTCGACGCCACTGGTTGGGGTGACTTCACTTTTGGCTTGAAGGCAGCAGAGGTTGAATAATTTCCTGTGGTTCTGTAAGTTAGCTCCACTCCAATGGGGAGCATGTTGGTGATGAGGTGAAGCATTGCAGTGAGATGGATTGAGAACAGTGTTGGGGCTGTGATGCAGCACTGCATGATACCAGTCTGAACGGGGAAGAGTTTGGTGGTGGAGCCAATTGTCATTACCACAACTTCCATGTTATCGTGGAGCAGGCAAAGGATGATGGCAAACTTCATAGTGCAACCAAAGCAGAGAAGGATGCTCCATAGTGCTTCAGGATTCACCATGTCAAAGGCCTTTGTACCACGTACACAGGTATGTTCTTTTCTCTGCATTTCTCCTGCTTCTGTTGTGTGGTGTAAATCATGTACATTGTACCCCACCATGGCCAAATGTCACACTGCTATTGCAGAAGGAGTTCTGCAGCCACATGGAGGAGATAGCAGAAGAGGACCTTGGCAGCAACGAAATTCCCCTGTAGTTGCCAGAGTCAGACTTGTGACCTTTTTGGAAAATAAGCACGATTGTGACATCTCGGAGCTCTCTCGGACATTCTCCTCCTTCCAGATAAGGCAGGTAGGGCATGTAGCTTCAGTAGGAGCTCTTCACCCCCACACTTCAATGCCTCGGTGGGAATACTATCTGCTCCAACAGTCTTGTTGCTCTTAAGCTGGTGGATGACCCTCTCTACTTCATGCAAGGCTGGGTGTTGCTGAGCTTCTGATGTGCAGAATGCTGTGTTCAAGAATGCTCAGATCAATGACAGAGCACTGGTTGAGGAAGTCTCTGAAGTGCTCCTCCCAGCATTTTCGAATGGCTTCTTTATCTTTGATAAGAGTCGTTCCATCCTTGGCAGAGCAGAGAGGTGATTGCCTTGAGTGTTTGGTCCACATGTAGTCTTGACAACACAGAAGAAACCATACATGTCAATGTTGTCAGCCATTTGTTGGAGCTCCAGTGCTTTCTCCACTCACCACCTGTTCTTTAGGTCGTGGGTTTGTTGTTGTTCCTCAGCTTTCAGTTGTCTGTAGGCCTGCCTTTTTTCTTCTGATGCAGTTGCTGTTTTACACCCAGAAATGCCATATGATTCTGGCTTAATAGTTCCTGGACATCATGATCATTCTCATCAAACCAGCCTTAGTGTTTCCTGGTTGAGTGGCCGACCGAGGTTTTGCAGGCATTGATGATCACGGTCTTAAGGGCGTACCAGAGACTGTTGGGATCCTGCAACTCGGTGTAGCTGAGGACCACTAGGGTTTTGGAGAGAAGTTGGTTTGCTGAAGTTATTTTTTCTGGGCCTTTAAGTTTCTCAATGTTAAACTTTTTGCAGCATTGCTTCTGTTTTCTCTGCTATGGCAGGACTATGTTTATGTTGATCCTGGCTCAGATCAGGCGATAGCCTGTACAGCAGTCATTGCGTCCTGTCTTGGTACGTGTGATTTTAATGTCTTTCCGATCCCTCGCTCTGACGATGATGTAGTAAAGGAGGTGCCTGTGTTTGTAGCATGGGCGCTGTCATGTTATACTGTATTTATTCCTTTGGCATAACAGTGTGTTGATGATGAGGATTGTGGCATTTTTTGAAAGGTGTGGTGCTAAAAAAGCACAGCAGGTCAGGCAGCATCCAAGTAGCAGATGAGTCATCGTTTCGGGCATAAGCCCTTCATTAGGAACGTGATGAAGGGCTTATGCCCGAAATGTTGACTCTCCTGCTCCTCAGTTGCTGCCTGACCTACTGTGTTTTTCCAGCACCACACCTTTTGACTCTGACTCTTCAGCATCCTCACTTTCTCCTTCGGGGCATTTGGTCAGGAGGTGCCACTGGAATTTTGCTTCCCAATTCCCTCTTTCCTGATTACCTTGCTGCAAAGGTCTGCACTTTTGTCGAATCATGCGTTGAAATTTATGAGAATGATTAGTTTGTCCACTGCAGGAACCTGTAAGAGAGATTGGTCAAGGCTGGAGCAGAATTTCTCCTTGTCCTCAGCTGCTGCATCAAGCATTAGTGCATATCCACTGAATACTGTGACATATTGGTTGCGAGCAAGGGTGAATCAGAGTATCATGAGCCGTCACACTTATTCCGCAAGGGGAGTCTCTGAGTTGGTCAGCCAACTCCATGGATATAATACCCTTCTTTGGCCTTGCCTTTCCAGAAAAAGGTGTAACAATCACCTTGCTCTCGAGCTGTCCTTCCTCTGCCTGCTAGGTTTCATTCCGGTCAGCGATGCCAATATTATAGTGACTGAGTTCCTGAGCAATGATGGCAGTATGGTGTTCTAGTCTGTATCTGGAGGGACTGTCTATAAGGGTAGTGATGTTCCAATTCCTGAACTTCATCCTCAGCCTGTCTGAGAGGTCTTTTAACATGAGGAAACCATTGCACACTGGTTACCGCACAGGCTTAGCATCACAAGGTCTTGGTCCAGTGGTAAGGGGTGTCCAAGATAATGGGAAACCAGGCACTTGATTTGTCTTAGACTGCTTGCAGTGGAGTGCAGTTAAACAGTTTGGCACTGGGTAGCACCTCATGCTGGGTTATTGCGAGGTCTGATGTGAGGAGAGTAGGAAGAAGGGGAGAGAACGAGAAGGACAGAGCAGTTGCTGTCATTGTGCTGGTTATTCTCAGTCTGTAACTGTGGAACCACTGGGCTGGGAGTGTGGTTTTGTAAGATCACTGGGGTAGGGGGGTTGTAAAAATCAATGTACTGGCAGTTGAGGTGAGTTTATATTTTTAAAAAATTAAACAGGGTTGGAGGTTTTATAAAATCACTGAACTGATGGGTGAGTAGTTTATAAAATTACTGGGTTGATACGAGTTTATGAAAGTACTGAGTTGGGAGGGTGTTATAAAATTATTGGGCTGGGTGCATTTATAGGGCTAGGTAGGGGTGTTTTATATAACCTTGACATCTCAAGGGTTGTTAATAAAAAAGGATCACTGGGCTTGGAGGGTGTTATAAAATTACAGAGCTGGGAAGTGTTATAAAGATTACGGGGGAGGTGGTTTAAAAAGATACTGGCATGGAAGGTTACATAAATTACTGGAAGTTATATAAACATGGACTGGGGGTTGTTAGAAGTACTGGGCTGGGGAGAAGTTATAAAAATTACATGGCTGGAAAGTGTGATAAAACACTGGGTTGGGGAGTCATATATGCACTGGACTGGGGGCATTATTATAAAATTACTGGGTGAGGTTATATAAACACTGGGCTGGGGGTTTGTTGTAAAATAACTTGCGGGGGGGGGGGTTGTATTATATAAACGCTGATCTGGGGGTGTTGTCACGGGGGTTATGAAAACACTGGGCTGGAGGGTTGAAAATAAAATCATTAGGAGTTATTAAAAACGCTGGGGAGGTTGTTATAAAAATTATTCGTGGAGTTATTACAAAAAATCACTGGAGGTGTTGCACAAACATTAAGCTGGGGAGTTGTTATCAAATTATTTGGGGTTTATGTAAACACTGGGCTGGGAAGGAGGTTATAAAAATGATTGGAGTTATTAAAAAAAAAGGGTGATAGAAAACGCTGAGGAGGGTGGTATAAAAATGGTGGGGTTATGTAAACACTGGGCTGGGATAGAGGTGTTACGAAAATCTGGTTGCAGTTGCAGCAGCTCGAGCTCTGGCCCACTCGCGTGACCTGCGGCAGTTGCTGCTAGGACCCGCTTCCCGCGCCCGAAGAGCCTGCTCGGAGGCAGCAGGAGACGGGGAACAAGCGGTGCTCGGGTCTCGTTCTCCAGAGCTGTGGGAACAGGAGTGGCCGAGCGAAGTCTGAGAAGAAGAGAGAGGAGAGAGCGAAATATGTGAAGGCAAGGAGAGAGCGGACAGAGGGCAAGGAGGTCGTTGTGTGCTCAGGGAGTTGTGCACAAGGTTACCGCCGCCATCTTGGTTAGTAAGATGTCAGGCTGAGTGGTGTGCCACAGGGATTAGTATTAGGACCTGAATTTTTCACAATTTATTGAAAGAACCTGGATAGAGGGACCGAAGATACGGTGACTAAATTCAATGCTGAGTTAAAATTGGCAGGAAAGGAAGTTGTGAAATGAACGTAACAATGAAGGATAAAAATGATAAAGGGAAGTTAATGATTGCGCAAAGACCAGGTAAGTAGAATATCGTTGGGAAATTGTTCATTTTGGTCGAAGAAAATAAGAAAGAAGCGCATGATGTAGATGGTCAGAGATTGCAGAGCTCTGTGATGCAGAGGGATCTGGGTTTCCATGTAGATACATTTTTAAAAATGTAGGTGTGTGAATACAGCAAGTAATAAGGAAAGAGGACACAATGTCCCTGTTTATTGGGAGGGAAATTGAACGTGTTAGGATAATTAGCAAAAAATATTGGAGAAATTCAGCAGGTGTGGCAATATCTGTGGTGAGAGAAACTGAGCTGAAGTGCTGATTCAAGTCTGACTGTTCTTCGGTATCCTGTTTCCCGCAATTCTATTTCTCTGTCCATAACTCAGCAGGGAAATGGGAACCTGAGGTACCATTACACAGGAGGATGAGAGTAAGGAGGACATGGACAGGATTTTACGGTTACAGGGATGTGCTGGCAGATAGCAAACTGGTTTAAAGTGTGTCTGCTTCAACGCCAGAAGTATCTGAAATAAGGTAGTTGAGCTTGCAGCATAGGCAGGTGCCTGAGACTTCGATGTTGTGCCATTTTGGAGACATGGATTGAGGAGAGTCAGGAATGGATGCTACAGGTTCCAGGATTTAGATCTTTCATTAAGAACAGGGGGAGGTGTGGCCTTGTTAGTCAAGGACAGTATAACAGTGGCTGAAAAAACTTTTGACAAGGATTTGTCTACTGAGGTGATATGGGCTGAGGTTTAGAAACAGGACAGGAAAGGTCACACTGCAGGGAGTTTATATAGACCTCTGTAGAATTCCAGTGATGTGGAGGAGAGGATCGGCAAAACGATTCTGGGTAGGAGTGAAAGGAACAGGGTGGTCATTATGGGGTCTTTAACTTCCCCAACATTCACTGGAAATGCTATAACTATAGTACGTTGGATGGATCAATTTTTGTCCAATGTGTGCGGGAGGGTTTCCTGACACAATATGTCGAAGGGCCAAGAAGAGGGGAGGCCACATTGCATATGGTGCTTGGTAACGAACCAGGCCAGGTGTTTGATTTAGTGGTAGGTGAGCACTTTGGAGAGAGTGACTGTAATTCGGTTATGTTTAGTTTAGCGATGGAAAGGGAAAGGTACATGCCACAGGGCAAGAGTTATGAATGGGGGAAGGGCAATTGTAATGCGATTAGGCAAGACAGGATGCATAGAATGGGGTAGCAAAATACAGGGGGCGAGGACAATTAATGTGGAGCTGGTTTAAGGAACAGATATTGCATGTCCTTGCATGTCAGGCAGGGAGGAAGTAATAAGGTAATGGAACTGTGGTTTACTAAAGAAATTGCATCGCTTGTTAATCGGAAGAAGGAGGCTTATGTGACGTTGAGACAAGGTGGTTCAGATGAGGCGATGGAGCATTATAGATTAGCAAGGAAGGATTTAAAGAGAGAGTTAAGAGAAAGGAGAGGACATGAGCAGTCTTTAGCAGGTAAAATAAAGGAGAACCCTAAAGCTTTCTGTACATATGTGAGGAATAAAAGGATGACTGGGGTAGGAATAGTGTCATCTTCTGCCTGGGAACCCTCCAACCACAAGGGATGAACTCAGACTTCTCCAGTTTCCTCATTTCCCCTCCCCCCACCTTGTCTCAGTCAAATCCCTTGAACTCAGCACCGCCTTCCTAACCTGCACTCATCTTCCTGACCTCTCCGCTCCCACCCCACTCCGGCCTATCACCCTCACCTTGACCTCCCTCCACCTATCGCATTTCCAAAGCTCCTCCCCCAAGTCCCTCCTCCCTACCTTTATCTTAGCCTGCTGGACATACTTTCCTCATTCCTGAACAAGGGCTTATGCCCGAAACGTACATTCTCCTGTTCCTTGGATGTTGCCTGACCTGCTGCGCTTTTCCAGCAACACATTTTCAGCTAGGAATAGTGTCAGTCAAAGACAGAAGTGGGAAGTGTATGTGGACTCTGAGGAAATCAGAGAGGTGCTAAACAAATATTTCTGATCTGTTTTTCATTCAGGAAAAGGAGAATATTGTAAAGGAGATATTAGACTGGAAAGAATCAAGGTTAGTAAGGAGGAGGTGTTATCAATTCTCGAAGGTGTGAAAATAGACAAGTCCCCTGGGCCAGATGGAATTTATGCAAGAATTCTCTGGGAAGCTAGGGAGGAGGTGCTGGAGCCTTTGGCTTTGATCTTTGAATCGTCATTGTCCACAGGTTTAGTACCAGAGGATGAGAGGATTGCAAATGTTGTGTCCTTATACAAGAAGGGCAGTAGAGATGACCCAGGTAATTATAGACCAGTGAGCCTTCCATCTGCTGTAGGAAAAGATTTGGAAAGGGAGCCTCCGGAGTGGAAAGATAAATCTGGGGGGGGGGGGAAGGGAGGGAATGTAGGAGCAACAGGGTAGTGGTGATGGTAGATTTTAATTTTCCCAACATTGACTGGGATTCACTTAGTGTTGGAAGTTTAGATGGATCAGAATTTGTAAGGACCATCTAGGAGGGTTTTCTAGAACAGTATGTAAATAGTCCAATTCAGGAAGGGGCAATACTGAACCTTGTGTTGGGGAATGAGCCCAGCCAGGTGGTTGAAGTTCCAGTCGGGGATTACTTTGGAAATAGTGATCACAATTTCATAAATTTTAGAATACTCATTACCTAAGACAGGAGTGGTCATAGAGATGTACAGCTTGGAAACATACCCTTCGGTCCAACCCGTCCATGCCGACCAGATATCCCAACCCAATCTAGTCCCACCTGCCAGCACCCGGCCCATATCCCTCCAAACTCTTCCTATTCATATACCCATCCAATGCCTCTTAAATGTTAGGGGAAAGCCAACTATACCAAAATTCAGTAGGAGCTGGGGAATGTAGATTGGGAGTAGCTATTTGAAGGTATATGCACATTTGATATGTGGAAAGTTTTTAAAGAGCGGTTGATTAGAGTTCAGGAGAGACATGTTCCTGTGAAAATGAGGGATAAAAATTGTAAGATTAGGGAACCATGGATGACAGGTAAAATTTTGAAGTTGAGACTAGCTAAGTGGAAAAAGGAAGCATACATAAGGTCTAGGCGACTGAAGATAGATGAAGCTTTGGAAGAGTATCGGGAATGTAGGACCAATCTGAAATGAGGAATTAGGAGGACAAAAGGGGGTCATGAGCTATCTTTAGCAATCCGGAAAATCCCAAAGCATTTTATTCATATGTAAGGTGCAACAGGTTAACTAGAGAAAGGATTGGCCACTCAAGGAAGAAACTTATGTGTGGAGTCAGAAAATGAATGAGATTCTTAACGAGTACTTTGCATTTGTATTCCATGACGAGAGGGACATGATGGATGTTGAGGTTAGATGTTTGATTACTCTAGGTCAAGTGGGAATAAAGCAGGAGGAAGTGTTGAGTATTCTAAAAGGCATTAAGGTGGTCAAGTCCCCAGGTCCAGATGGGATCTATCCCAGGTTACTGATGGATACAAGAGAGGAAATAGCTGGGGCCTTAACAGATATTTTGCAGCATCCTTGAACGTGGCTGAGTTCCCAGAGGGCTGGTGAATTGCTAATGTTGTCTGCTTGTTTAAGAAGGGTAGCAGGGATAATCCAGGTAATTGGATAAGATACTGAGGGATAGGATCTATTCCCATTTGGAAGAAAATGTGCTTATTAGTGATAGGCAACATGGTTTTATGCAGGGAAGGTCATATCTTACCAACTTACAGAATTCTGATTGGAATAGAAGGGGTGTAGATGTCATATCCATGAACTTGAGTAAGGGGATTGATCAGGTTCCCCATGGTAGGCTGATGGAGAAAGAGAAGTGGCACGGGGTCCAAGGTATACTAGCTAGATGATAAAGAACTGGCTGGGCAGCAGGAGACAGAGTAGTAGTGGAAAGGAATTTCTCAAAATGGAGAACTGTGACCAGTGGTGTTCCACAGGGATCCGTGCTGGGACCACTTGTTTGTGATAAACATATATGATTCTGGAGGAAGGTACAGATGGTCTGATTAGCAAGTTTGCAGATAGAGTCATAGAGATGTACAGCAGGGAAACAGACCCTTCGATCCATGCCGACCAGATATCCCAACCCACTCTAGTCCCACCTGCTAGCACCTGGCCCATATCCTTCCAAACCCATCCTATTCATATGCCCATCCAAATGCCTTTCAAATGTTGCAATTGTACTAGCCTCTACCACATCCTCTGGCAGCTCATTCCAAACCTATGCCCTCTAGTTCTGGACTCCCTGATCCCAGGGAAAAGACATTGTCTATTTATCCTATCCATGCCCCTCATAATTTTGTAAAGTTCTATAAGGTCAACCCTCAGCCTCCGATGCTCCAGGGAAAACAGCCCCAGCCTGTTCAGCCTCCCCCTGTAGCTCAGATCCTCCAACCCTGGCAACATCCTTGTAAATCTTTTCTGAATGCTTTCAAGTTTCACAACATCTTTCCGGCAGGAAGGAGACCAGAACTGCACGCAATATTCCAACAGTGGCCTGACCAATGTCCTGTACAGCTGCAACATGACCTCCCAACTCCTGTACTCAATACTCTGACCAATAAAGGAAAGCATACCAAACGCCTTTTTCACTATCCTATCTATCTGCGACTCCACTTTCAAGGAGCTATGAACCTGCACTCCAATGTCTCTTTGTTCAGCAATACTCCGTAGAACCTTACCATTAAGTGTATCAGTCCTGCTAAGATTTGCTTTCTCAAAATGCAGCACCTCGCATTTATCTGAATTAAACTCCATCTACCACTTCTCAGCCCATTGGCCCATCTGGTCCAAATCCTGTTGTAATCTGAGGTAAACCTCTTCGCTGTCCACTACACCTCCAATTTTGGTGTCATCTGAAAATTTACTAACTGTACCTCTTATGGTCCTATCCAAATCACTTATGTAAATGACAAAAAGTAGAGGGGCCCAGCACCGATCCTTGTGGCACTCCACTGGTCACAGGCCTCCAGTCTGAAAAACAACCCTCCACCACCACCACCCTCTGTATTCTGCCTTTGAGCCAATTCTGTATCCAAATGGCTAGTTCTCCCTGTATTCCATGAGATCTAACCTTGCTAATCAGTCTCCCATGGGGAACCTTGTCGAACGCCTTACTGAAGTCCATATAGATCACATCTACTGCTCTGTCCTCATCAATCTTCTTTGTTACTTCTTCAAAAAACTCAATCAAGTTTGTGAGACATGATTTCCCACGCACAAAGCCATGTTGACTATCCCGAATCAGTCCTTGTCTTTCCAAATACATGTACATCCTGTCCCTCAGGATTCCCTCCAACAACTTGCCCACCACTGAGGTCAGACTCATTAGTCTATAGTTCCCTGGCTTGTCTTTACCGCCCTTCTTAAACAGTGGCACCACGTTTGCCAACCTCCAGTCTTCAGGCACCTCAACTATGACTATCGATGATACAAATATTTCAGCAAGAGGCCCAGCAATCACTTCTCTAGCTTCCCACAGAGTTCTCGGGTACACCTGATCAGGTCCTGGGGATTTATCCACCTTTAACAGTTTCAAGACATCCAGCACTTCCTCCTCTGTAATCTGGGCATTTTGCAAGATGTCACCATCTATTTCCCTACAATCTATATCTTCCATATCCTTTGCAACAGTAAGTACTGATGCAAAATATTCATCTAGTATCTCCCCCATTTTCTGTGGCTCCACACAAAGGCCGCCTTGCTGATCTTTGAGGGGCCATATTCTTATCCTGTCTATACCTGACATATGCTTCCTTCTTTTCCTTAACCAAACCCTCAACTTCTTCAGTCGTCCAGCATTCCCTATACCTACTTGCCTTCCCTTTCACTCTGACAGGAATATACTTTCTCTGGATTCTTGATATCTCATTTCTGAAGGCTTCCCATTTTCCAGCTGTTCCTTTACCTGCGAACATCTGCCTCCAATCAGCTTTCGAAAATTCTTGCCTAATACCGTCAAAATTGGCCTTTCTCCAATTTAGAACTTCAACTTTTAGATCTAGTCTATCCTTTTCCATCACTATTTTAAAACGAATAGAATTATGGTTGCTGGCCCCAAAGTGCTCCCCCACTGACCTCTCAGTCACTTGCCTTGCCTTATTTCCCAAAAGTAGGTCAAGTGTTGCATCTTCTCTAGTAGGTACATCCACATACTGAATCAGAAAATTGTCTTGTACACACTTAAGAAATTCCTCTCCATCTAAACCTTTTAACACTATGGCAGTCTCAGTCGATGTTTGGAAAGTTAAACTCCCCTACCATAGCTACCCTATTATTCTTACAGATAGCTGAGATCTCCTTACAAGTTTGTTTCTCAATTTTCCTCTGACTATTGGGGGGTCTATAATACAATCCCAATAAGGTGATCATCCCTTTCTTATTTCTCAGTTCCACCCAAATAACTTCCCTGGATGTTTTTCCGGGAATATCCTCCCTCAGCACAGCTGTAATGCTATCCCTTATCAAAAATGCCACTCCCCCTCCTCTCTTACCTCCCTTTCTAACCATCCTGTAGCATTTGTATCCTAGAACATTAAGCTGCCAGTCCTGCCCTTCCCTGAGCCATGTTTCTGTAATTGCTATGATATCCCAGTCCCATGTTCCTGACCATGCCCTGAGTTTATCTGCCTTCCCTGTTAGGCCCCATGCATTGAAATAAATGCAGTTTAATTTATTAGTCCTACCTTGTCCCTGCCTGCCCTGACTGTTTGACTCACTTCTGTTCTCAGCTGTACCCATCTCCGATCGATCTCTTTCCTCACTATCTCCCTGGGTCCCACGCCCCCCACCTTACTAGTTTAAATCCTCCCAAGCAGTTCTAGCAAATTTCCCTGCCAGTATTAGTCCCTTTCCAATTTAGGTGCAATCCGTCCTTCTTGTACAGGTCACTTCTACCCCAAAAGAGATTCCAATGATCCAAAAATGTGAATCCTTCTCCCATACACCAGCTCCTCAGCCATGCATTCATCCTTCTATTCCTGCCCTCAGTAGCTCGTAGCACTGGGAGTAATCCAGATGTTACTACCCTTGAGGACCTCCTTTATAAATTTCTGCCTAACTCTCTGTAATCTCCCTTCAGAATCTCAACCTTTTTCCTTCCAATGTCATTGGTTCCAATGTGGACAATGACCTCTTGCTGGCTCCTCTCCCCCATGAGAACATTCTGTACCCTCTCTGAGACTTCCTTGATCCTGGCACCAGGGAAACAACACACCATTCTGCTTTTTCTCTGCTGGCCACAGAAACGTCTGTCTGTACCTCTGACTACAGAATCCCCTAACAGAATTGATCTCTTGGAAGCCCACATACCCCTCGTTGCTTTAGAGCCAGTCTCAATACCAGAAACTTGGCTGTTCGTGCTACGTTCCCCTGAGAATCCATCACCCCCTACATTTTCCAAAACAGCATACCTGTTTGAAATGGGTATATCTGCAAACGACTCCTGCACTAGTTGCCTACCTCACTTTCCCTTCCTGGAGTTAACCCATCTATGTGACTGTATCTGAGACTTTCCCTCCCTTCCTATAACTGCCATCCATCACATACTGTTGCTGTTGCAAATACCTCATCGCTTCTATCTGTCTCTCCAACCGATCCACTCAATCCGATAAGATTTGCATCCAACAGCATTTATGGCAGCTATAATCCGCAGTAACCCTTAAACTCTCTTTAAACTCCCACATCTGACAAGAAGTACATATCACTGCAAAGGCCATTTTTGCTCCTTCACAATCTACAGACCCAGAAAATAATACCGTCTTATTCCTATACAAACACTGCCCCAGGTTAAATTAATAGCTATGGCTTATATTTTAAGTTTAATCAAGAGACTTATCTCCAAAAACATAATCAAGAAAGAATCCACTATACTCCCTACTGCAGCCTTTCTCTTGGACAGACTTAAAACAACAATTAACTTAGCTGATGACATAAAGATTGGTAGAGTAGCAGGTAGGAAGGGGACTGTCAGAGAATACAGTAGAATATAGATAGATTGGAGAGTTGGGTGGAGAAATGGCAGATGGACTTCAATCTGGGCAAATGCTAGGTGATGCATTTTGGAAGTCCAATTCGAGAGTGAACTATACAGTAAATGGAAAAGTCCTGGGAAAATTGAAGTACAGAGAGATTTGGGTATTCAGGTCCGTTGAACTCTGAAGGTGGAAACACAAGTCAGTAGAGTGGTCAAGAAGGCATACGGCATACTTTCCTTCATTGGACAGGGTATTGAGTACAAGAGTGGGTAGGTTATATTACAGTTGTATAAGATTTCGGTTCAGCCACATTTGGAATACTGCATACTGTTGTGGTTGCCACATTACCAAAAAGACGTGGATGCTTTGGAGAGGGCGCAGAGGAGTTTCACCAAGATGTTGCCTGGTAGGTAGGGTGCTAGCTATGAAGAGAGGTTGAGTAGGTATAGGATTATTTTCATTAGAAAGGTAGAGGTTGTGGGGGGACCTGATTTGAGGTCTGCAAAATCATGAGAGGTATAGACAGTGTGGGCAGAAGGAAGCTTTTTCTCAGAGTGAGGGACTCAATTACTAGGGGTCATGAGTTCAAAGTGAGAGGAGAAACTTTTAAGGGAGATATGTGTCAAAAGGTTTTTATGTGGAGGTTGGTGGGGGCCTGGAACGTGTTGCCAGCGGAGGTGGTAAAGGTGGGCATGATAGCATCATTTAAGATGCATCTAGACAGATACATGAATGGGCAGGGAGCAGATCCTTAGAAAATAGGTGACAGATTTAGATAGAGAATCTGGATTGGTGCAGACTTGGAGGGCTGAAAGGCCTGTTCCTGTGCTGTAATTTTCTTTGTTCTTTGCAACAAAAAGGAGCAGGAATGGGCCATCTGACCCATCGAACCTGCTCCACTATTTGCTCAGATTATGGCTAATCATCTTGTGGACTCAGCTCCACTTACCTGCTCGTTCATCATAACCCTTAATTTATTTACTATTCAAAAATCTATTTTTGACTTACAAACATTCAATGAGGTTGCCTCACTGCTTCATTGGGCAGGGAATTCCACAGATTCACAACCCTCTGAGTGAAGAAGTTCCTCCTGAACTCAGTCCGAAATCTGCTGCCCCTTATTTTGAGGCAGTGTACCCTAGTTCTAGTTTCACCCACTAGTGGAAACAACCTCTCTGCTTCTAACTTATCTATTCCCTTCATAATTTTATTTATTTCTGTAAGATTATCCCCTTTCTTCTAAATTCCAGTGAGAATAGTCCTAGTCTCCTTAATGTCTCCTCATAAGCTCACCCTCTCAACTCCAAAATCAACCTAATGAACCTCCTCTGCACCCTGTCCAATGCCAGTACATCCTTCCTCAAGAAAGGAGACCAAAACTGGACACAATACAGGTGTGTCGTCGCTTTCACCCCATACGGCTGCAGCATAACCTCCCTGCTTTTAAACTCCAGCCCTTTAATTCTTTTATTCCAAAATTAATGGAGACTAAAAGGAGGAGCTTAAAAGAATGTATCTTAACATCTGTCAGATGTGAAATCAGGACACTTGGAAAGGTCTGGACAATCTCGTTAGTGTTACTGTGCACACGGATAATATACAGCCCATTGTGTCTGCACAACTCTCCAAATGACAATCATGGCTTTGAGTCCTGCTTCTGCCTTTTCCCCAATGCCTTGCACACTTTGTCTATTTTACTAATCATCCCTTGAAGAGGGAGAGTCAACAAAGTCTTGAGAGAGGGAAATGATGTTTAACAAATTTAATTGGAGTGTGTTGAGGGAGTACCATGTTCTGTGAATAATGGGGAGGTGCTGGATGTGCTGTTACTGGGATTCCAGAGGCATGTGATAAGCTGCAACATCAAAGATCATTGTGGAAAATAAATGTCCATGATGGGGGTGGTACAGCGACTCAGTGGTTAGCACAGCTGCCTCACAGCACCATGGATCTAGGTTCAGTTTCGGCTTTTGGTGACTGTGTATGTGGAGTTTGATTGTTCTCCGTGAGTCTGCAAAGTTTCTGCTGGGTGCTCCAGTTTCCTCCCACAATCCAGGTTCTGTATGACTTTGTGATTCTATGTGTAAGCTAGGAGGATTGGCCATTGTAAATGCGGAAATAGGGTGGGATGCTCTTCAGGGGGTCGGTCAGACTCAGTGGGCCAAATGGCCTCTTTCTGCACACTAGGGATTCTGTGATCCGACTTCGGAGATTGTCTACCCATACCCTATTGGGATGGGTAGACGATTGCCTAACGAACAGGAAATATAGGGCCATTGTAAGTGGTTTATTTCTGGTTGGTATGATGTAATGATGAGCGGTGTGCCACAGGGGTCAGTGCTAGAACTTCAACTTTTCACCATTTATAGAAAGGATTTGGATGGAGGGACGGAAGAAATGTTGAATAAATTCGCTGCTGAGTTAAAAATGGGGAGGAAAGGAAGTTGTGAAGTGAACATAACAAAGGACAAAAGGGATAAAGGGAAGTTAATGAGTTCAAAAATTCCTGGCAAATGAAGTATAGTTGGGAAATTGTCCATTTTGGGATATAAAAAAATGAATGAATCACATTACGTAGATGGTGAGAGATTGCAGAGCTCTGAGAGGCAGAGGAAAAATATTCGAGAAGCTCAGGAGGTCTGGCAGTATCTGTGGAGAGAGAAACAGAACTAAAGTGTTGAGTCCAGTCTGACTGTTCTCCAGAACTCCATTTCCCTCAGTTCTGTTTCTCTGTCCATAACTGCAGTCAGACCTGCTGAGTTTCTCCAGGACTTTCTATTTGCTGTTTTGTGACCAGCTTGCTTTTCATCCGCCTTGTCCCCTGCCTCCACATGTATTTGATCTATTTCAATAAAGAACTTGTTAATCCTCATGGACCCAATTCCCATATATTAGCCCAGTCAATAATGCCCCACACAGATCTACAAACCATCATCTCGTCTTGAGCCAATTACTTTGATTTTCATTTCACTGCTTTCTTTGGAATCTGAAATGGAAACAGGTTTTTGATGATCAAATGGAAAATGAGTGTGAAATATTCAGAATTGAAAGGTGTGTCACTGTCACATGTTGCCTTTTACTCACACTCACATTGCAGCAGCCACTGAATGGTTCAGCTCACCATGACCTGCATTCCCATTGCCCAAAGGGCCAGCTCAGGGTTGGATTGAGGTCAGCTCACTTTACTAGGAAACTCCGGGTTAAAACCAGGAGTCTCCAAGGTGAGTGTGAGTCTCACTTGTTACCAACTCTGGCACACATGTGATCTGGATGCTGATGTACCCACACTTGTGGCATTATGAACTGAACTTCACTGCTTCCAACCAGAGAATGGCTGGTCCATCATGAGCGTAAGTGTGAGATTATCTATGGGCTGCCTTCTCAGGTGCAGAGCATTGTCACTGGTGGCAGGTGCAGTGACTCTGTGCAAGTCACTGATGAGAAGCTTTTGGTTTACTCTGTTATTGGACAAGGGATGGCAGACACCTGGTATGGTGGGACCTGGACCTGGATCTTTCTACCCAAAAGTAGAAAGACTGTAGCAGGGTGTGGCACTGGAGACCAATGACCAGGTACTGAGCTGATTGTGAAAGTTGACATCCTCCGTTCAGTAATTATGGTACTTGAGTAAAACCTTTAAAAGACTAACCTCGAGCCTCAGAGTGCGTCGGATTCTGTATCAGATCTGGAACAGAATCAACAGCAAATTAGTGGCACATTACAACAGTGCTCGTCCTTCTAAATGTACAGAGGTACTAATGTAGTATCAACAGAAGAGGAAGTTCAAATATTGATTTGTTGAATATTTCATATGGTTTTTAATCATCCTTATGAATCATAAGTCAGTTTTTTGATATTAAAAGGTGTTGTTTATGTACAGGGTGACAAGCTCTACAACACAAAGAAAGGCAGAATAGGCTGGGTTTTAGGAGGTTAAGAGCTGACCTTATAGAGGCTTATGAATTCATGAGGGGTAAAGATAAGATAAATAGTTGGTATTTTTTCCCTAGAATGGGGGATTTAGAATCCCTACAGTTTGGAAACAGGCTGTTTGGCCCAACAAGTCCAGACCAACCCTCCGAATAATATCCCACCCAAACACATTCCCTACGTTTACTCCTAACATGTCCCTGAACACTATGGGCAATTTAGCATGGCCAATTCACCTAACCTGCACATCTTTGGACTGTGGGAGGAAACCCAACAGACACTGGGAAAATGTGCAAACTCCATACAGTCATCCAAAACTGGAATCGAACCCAGGTCCCTGGTGCTGTGAGGCAGCAGTGCTAACCACTGAGCCACCATTCCACCCATATTTTTAACATGTGAGGAGAGAGATTTAAAAAAAGACACGAGTGACAATTTTTTTCCAAAACAGTGGTTCGGGTGTGGTCCGAACTTCCTGACGTGGATACGGGCACAATTAAACATTTAAAAAATGCTTTGATTAGTACGTGAATAGGGAAGGTTTGGAGGGATATGGGCCAGGAGCATTCAGGTGGGAGTGTTTAGTTTGCGATTATGTTTGGCATGGACTGGTTGGACAAAATTCCATGCTGTATGACTCTGTGTTCCTTTAAGAAACAGCTGATAGTCAGTGTTCACAGCTTGGTAGGGTTTGTTCTGGAAAGTTCTTTGACATTAGCAGCCTATCAGAGAATCGGACAACCTTGAAATTTCTACCTTTTAACATGAGTGACTTCTCTAAAATGGGTAGATCTTGAGGAGGTGCAGAAACTGTTTAGTCACTTCTTTTGTTATCGAGCAGCCCATGAGGAAGGTTTGACATTACTGCAGGATACTGCCTGGCGCAGACTGAGGGAAAGTCAAGCAGGGTAGTTTAGTGCCAGGCCTCTAGTTTAGGATTCACTTCTGAAGAAGGCAAGGCTGAGGGAGGCCAGAAGGTGAGTCGTTTGGAAGTTGGGGATTCAGTTTGAGTTTTGTTGAAGGGATAGTGAGTTGTACCACAGGGGATTGGAAGCAAGGTTCCTGCCCAATGAGAAGGCCCAGGATTCAGGCCTGCTCTGTACTCCGTTTACAAATTTGTGGACCAGGCATCAATAGTGTTAGAATGGTGACCACCGGCCTGGCCAACTGGGATATGGGAAGTCAATTTGGAGCTGATAATGTGTTGCTGGAACAGCGCAGCAGGTCAGGCAGCATCCAGGGAACAGGAGAATCGACGTTCCGGGCATAAGCCCTTCCTCAGGAATGAGGAAAGTGTGTCCAGCAGGCTAAGATAAAAGGTAGGGAGGAGGGACTTGGGGGAGGGGCGTTGGAAATGCGATAGGTGGAGGGAGGTCAAGGTGAGGGTGATAGGTCAGACTGGGGTGGGGGCGGAGAGGTCAGGAAGAAGATTGCAGGTTAGGAAGGC
>NC_057748.1:1376094-1385374 GCF_004010195.1 Chiloscyllium plagiosum
GTGGGCGCGAGTCTTGCACCTCCTGCGGTTGCAGGGGAGGGTGCCGGGAGTGGAGGTTGGGTTGGTGGGGGGTGTGGATCTGACAAGGGTCACGGAGGGAGTGGTCTTTACGGAATGCTGATAGGGGAGGGGAGGGAAATATATCATTGGTGTGGGGTCCGTTTGGAGGTGGCGGAAATGACGGCGGATGATACGCTGTACATGGAGATTGGTGGGGTGGTAGCTGAGGACCAGTGGGGTTCTGTCCTGGAGGCGGTTGGAGGGGCGGGGCTCAAGGGCGGAGGAGCGGGAAGTGGAAGAGATGCGGTGGAGGGCATTGTCGACCACGTCGTGGGGGAAAATTGCAGTCCTTGAAAAAGGAGGCCATCTGGGTTGTACGTTTTTGGAACTGGTCCTCCTGGGAGCAGATGCGGTGGAGACGAAGGAATTGGGAGAATGGGATGGCGTTTTTACAGGAGACAGGAGGTGTATTCCAGGTAGCTGTGGGAGTCGGTCGGTTTGTAGTAGATGTCCGTGTTGATTCGGTCGCCTGAGATAGAAATAGAAAGGTCGAGGAAGGGGAGGGAGGAATCTGAGACTGTCCAGGTGAATTTGAGGTCGGGGTGGACGGTGTTGGTGAAGTGGATGAACTGTTCAACCTCCTCGTGGGTGTACGAGGCGGCGCCGATACAGTCATCGATGTAGCGGAGGAAAAGGTGGGGGGTGGGGCCAGTGTAGTTGCGGAAGATGGACTGTTCCACATATCCTACGAAGAGGCAGGTGTAGCTGGGGCCCATGCGGGTGCCCATGGCTACTCCCTTCGTTTGGAGGAAGTGGGAGGATTGGAAAGAGAAGTTGTTCAGGGTGAGGACAGTCGAAGGAGGGTATCAGTGGAAGGGTACTGGTTGGTACGGCGGGAAAGGAAGAAGCGGAGGGCTTTGAGTCCTTCGTGATGGGAGATGGATGTGTACAGGGACTGGATGTCCATGGTGAAGATAAGGCGTTGGGGACCGGGGAAGCGAAAAGTCAATCTGGACTCCAGTTGTGCAAGCAGAGTCCTTGTATATATTTAGGGCTGAGATAGATTCTTGATCCATTGGGGAATTAAGAGTTAAGGGAAGGGGCAGGAAAGTAAATGTGAGGAATATCAGATCAGCCATGATTGTATTGAATGATAGAAGGCTTGCAGGATCGAATGGCCTATTCCTGTTCATATTTGTTATGGTCTTATGCTGTTGTGTCAATCAAGCAAGCTGGTTTGTTCTGGGCAGTGTTGAAGGATCTGGGTGAGGAGAGTGCACTATTCCTGACCCTGGGAGACTATCTGTTATTGTCAGGGGAAAGAGTTAAAGCTCAGGAGTAAAACTGATTTACTGACCATCACCCAGACTCTCATCAGAACGGCTTGAAATCACTACAAAACATAGAGAGAAAGTGTGATTAAAGAAATACGTCTTGTAGGAGGGAGCATAGTCAGTGATGTTGACACCCTTACATCTAAGTATCCCTCAGTCTTTTTGACTTTCTTACTCTGTCTTTCATTCTATTCATTTGCTGTTCTTCTGCCTTTCGTATGGAGGATAGGTTAGTGCAGACATTATAATAAACAAACAGGAACAACGTTTCTACTATCCTTGTCCTTTTAGATGGAAGTAGTCATGGGTTTGGAAGCTGCTGTGTGAGGATTTTTGATAGTGCATAGTGCTGCTATGGAGTGAGGAAGTGGATGTTGAAGGTTGTGGATATGTTGATAATCTCCAATCTCTCCATCAAGAGAGAATCTAACCATTACCTCTTGATGTTAATGATATTCCCATCACTGAATCTCCTCCTATTAATATTCTGAGGGCTTACTATTAACCAGCCATATAAAAGCAATTGTAATGATTGTAACAAGGTCAACCAGCTGGACCTCATAGTATGAGTTCTCTGTTTGGGCTGTTAGTCTGGTCCAATTAGGGATCCCTGGCCTGCTCAAGTGTAACTAAAGAGTGACTTGGTGACAGATATTGGCCACTGTGGAGTTATCTCAACAGTGGTTACAAGAGAAAATTTGAGACTTGGAGTCCTGCAGTGAGTAACTCACCGCCTGACTCCCCAAAGTCTGCCCACCATCGACAAAGCACAAGTAAGGAGTGTGATGGAATACTGCCCATTTGCCTGATGGGTTCATCTCCAAGAACACTGAAGGTATGGTTTTTACTCTACTTGCTGATTGCCATGGAGTTAGAGAGGTTTAAACTAACCTCTTGTCACATTAGGCATTCAGAAAGGAGGAGATTAGGCAGAATTCCTGTTCTGTGCCATGGTCTCGTGACCCCTGACAGGGACCTGTGCTGGCACTGGGTGGCATCAATCACAGACTGGATTATGTAACCCAGTTAACCCTTGAAGATCAGTAACTGTGTCACCCGTGAGGAGCTGGCCCTGAGTGAGTGTTGCTTAGTCTGAGGGTTCTCAGGAGAGGACAGTGGGAGGAGAATGAGGAAAGGTAATATACTGAACATCACTGAGACTCTCCATAGAATGCCCTGAAACACCTGTTAAAAACAAAACAGAGAAACAATGAGCTTAAAGAAAAAATTCCTTCAGGAGTGGTGTTGTCAGAGGGATTCACATCTCAGTATGTATGCAGGAGCAAGGAGTAGGCCACTGTGACAGTGGGAGTTCATGAGGAACTCACTGTGTCCCTGTGTCAGAGACAGTAAAATAGGCAGGTCCAGAACATCCTCCAATAGGAGGGTTTATTCGGCTGATCCTGGGGATGAATGGATTGTGTTACAAGGTGTGGTTCAGTGGGTTGGGCTTCTACTCTTTTTGGAGTTTAGAAGAATGAGAGCTGACCTTATAGAAACAGACAAGATTCTTAGGGGAGTTGATATGGTAGATGTGGATAGGCTATTTGCCATCCTGGGAGAGTCTAGGACCAGAGGGAGGGTATCTCAGAGGAAGGGTGTTGCATATTTCCACAGATAAAGAAGAAATTTTTCTGTGTTGTGAATCCATGGAATTCTTTATTGCAGAGGGGTGTAGAAGGTGGGTCATTAAGGATATTCAAGATTGAGATAGATTTTTAATCAGGAAGGGAATCAAGGATTATGGGGAAAAAGCAGGAAAGTAGAATTGAGCATTATCAGATCAGCTATGATGTCATTGAATGGCAGAGCACATTCGATGGGCTGAAAGGTCTACTGCTGCTCCTGTGTCATATTACCAGAAAGTCAGGGAGCACTAAGTTAAGATCCTGCATGAAAAATACACTTGCTGTTTATCAGCCTCTCTGTCTGTGTGTCTGTCAGTCTCTCATTCTGTCTGTTAGTCTTGATCTGTTTGTTTTCCCCAGATGGAGGACAGAACAGTGGAAATAAATAGTATAAAGCACCTTGGCCTGTCATTTTGTTTCTCTGCCTTGTCTCTCTTTTATATTGTCTCTGTCTTATTCTGCCTCAGTTTCTTTTGCTGCACTATCTCCCTTGTTCTGTCTGTCACTCCTCTCAATTTTCTCTTTCTGCCTCTCTCAATAATCAATGTATTTCTGTAATGCAGATAACGTGCTCATCCCTCCTTTAGATCTGCTCATGTCAGACTCCGCTCTGATCAGTGAGACCCTGTGCATGAGAGCTGCTTGCTTCTGTAACTGGTCATTACTAGAATTTGTCAATTTAACCAAGGTTATTAAGAATCCTGTTCAAATATTAAGACATACAAACCTTCAATATCAGCAGCTTCTTGTCTATCTGTAGAAACAAAAAAGTTAATTAAATATGAAAATAAAATCACATTGAAATTACAATAAAATCTCAGAGAGGAACATGTTGGAAAATGAAGAAGAAAGTCAATAATACTGACCATCAGCCAAACTCTCATCAGAACGGCTTAAAATAACTGCAATAAACAGAAAGAGAGAGAGAGAATCAGATTTGAACAATCTTTCACAGAATCACAGGAGCATTAGGGAGCAGAAGGAGGCCATTTTACTCATTGTGTCTGCACTGGCTCTTCAAATGAGCATCATTCCCCCAGTGCCGATTTCCTACTTTTTCTCTAACCCCTTGCGTTTTATTTCCATCCAATGTGCACTTGGATGCCTCAGTTGAACCTGCCTCCTATTGGATCAATTCTCCTCTTGGCCTTCTTCTCTCCAAGGACAACAGTCTCAACTTCTTCAATCTATCCTCATTGCTGAAATCCGTCCCCACTGGAACCATTCCTGTAATCACTTCTGCACTGGCTCCAACACAGCCACATCTCTCCTGTAACATGGTTGCCAGAACTGTACAGAATCTTCCAGCTGAGGTCCAACAAGTATTGTTTACAAGTTAAATATTACCTTCTTGCTCTTAGGCTCAATGCCCTGTCTATAAAACCAAGAATACCGTATGCTTTATTTCATACATTCTCATTCTGGCCTGTCACCTTCAGTTATCTACACTGATGCACCCAAATCACTCTGCTCCTTAATCCCCTTTAGAATTATACCCCTTATTGTGTATTCCTGAAAGGGCAATTAGTAAAGCTCAATGTCAGTAAATTATTCAATGAATGACTTCCCAGTTGGTCTGTCTGTCTGTCACTCTATCCGAATGGGGCTGGGCCTCCTGAGAGATGGAAGGTCGTCCCAGGTTGGCTGCAGGAAGCTGCATGCTGCTGCAGCCCTTATTTCCCTGCGGCACTTGTTCATGTGCCAGCTTTGTGTCAAAGATCCTTTACCTGTTCTCACTGCCTGATGTGTGACCCTGCTGGATTCAATGTCGCATTGCCTTCTCTAGCTCCCTACTATGCAGGAATGGAGGATTTAGCCCTTTCCTGTTTCCATTGCCTCTTGCCTGCATGAAGAGGATGCTGCAGGAAATAGAGGCACTGATCATGGGGCCTGTGGGAAGGAGTCCAAGGAGAGTAGGATCAAGAGGTCACAGGGTCAGCATCCATGGCCACAGAGTCACTGTAAAGTGCCTCTATCCTGAGTTGATGTTTATGGGGATCTAAAGGCCTTGTGTTCTTTTTATGTTACCCATTCACATAATGTCAGCTTCACTGGCCAGCCCAGCATTTATTGCTTGTTCCTAATTGCCCAGACAGCAGTTAGGAGTTTACCACATTGCTGTTCGTCTAGAGTTACATGTAGGTCAGACCAGGTAAGGATGGCAGATTTCCTTCCTCTAAGGACATTAGTGACCCGGATGGATTTTTACAACAATTGACAGCAGTAACACAGTTATCATTGGGCTAATGTTTTATTCCTGATTTCAGTTTAATTCACAGTGGGATTCAAACCCATAACACAAGCCTGGAGTTCTAGATTACTCAGAGATAGTGAGGACTGCAGATGCGGGAAAGTCAGAATGGATAAGAGTGTGGAACTGAAAAAAAGCAAGGCAGGTCACACAGCATCAGAGGAGCGGCAGAGTTGATGTTCCGGATCAGAACCTTCCATCAAGATTGGGAGGGGAAAGGGGGTTGAGAAATAAATAGAGGGAGGGGGGGTTGGAGTTCAGGGAAAGGCAGGTCGGATGGTGATAGGTAGATATAGGTAGGAGGTAATTGTGATTTGTCAGTGGGAAAAGTGGAGTGGATAGGTGGGAAGAAAGCAAGACAGGTTAGGTCAGATAAAGGGGTGAGATGTAGAGGGAGAACTGGACCTGGGATGAGGTGGGGCAGTAGGGAGATTTGAAAGCTGTTGAATTCTGGATTACTGGAAACGCAAACAGAACTAGAAAAACTCAGCAGGTATGGCAGCATCTATGGAGAGAGATAAACAGAGTTAACATTTCAGCTCCAGTTATTCTTCTTCAGAACAGATCTCCACAGATGCTGCCAGATTTGCTGAGTTTCTCCAGAAATTTCTTTTTCTATTTCAGATTTCCAGCATCTACAATTCTGAGGGTTTTTTGTATTGGGTTACTAATTCAGTGACTTTGCCCAAATTCTAAAGCTTCCCCGTTACAGAATATTGGACAGGGAGGGATGGCTGTGTGGGTGGGTGTGGGAATCAGTCCCAGTAAATAACCCTACAGCCTTGACATTGAGAGCTTTCTAACTGTATTAGGGATGGGAGACTGCAAATATTAGTGTTCAGCCCCTTTCTAATAGTTACGGAAATAGTTAAATAAATTACAAGATTATAACAGCGATTACACATTAAAATGATTAATTAACTGGCAAATGCTCGAAGGGGACATTCTACGTTTGAAAGGTTTTTGTAGAAATTTTTCTAAGCTGTAGGTTTGAATATTAACCTGCACATTAGACCCTTTTCTCACTCGCAGCTGAACATTTGAAGCTGCTGAATTTATTAGCTAAGACAGAATTCCCTACCTCTGCAACAGGACTGGCCTAAGAGCCCGAGGATAGCGAGCAGAAACAGACTCTTCATCTTCACTTGACCTTGCTTTGAATGCAGAGAATCCCAAAGCCAGGCGGTTCTGTGATTGTTGAGGAGTTGCAGGTCAGCTCAAGCGTTTTATACCATTCCTATCGACAGTCACAGGGAGCCACGTGATATTGTGGTTGCTACCATCTGCTAACAGGAAGGACCAAAGGTAACCACACAGAGCAGTTCCAAAACAACCCCCTGCCCCAATTACAATCCCGACAGGACCAGGAGTCAGAGATCACAATGTGTAATACTGAGTGACTGGTGATTCAGACAAATCATTCCACCTCTCTTAGCTGTTATTATTCCGGGAGGTTGTGGTCATTCTGGATTTAGCCCATATTTCTATTTGCACAAAAATTACTCTTTCATATTTTGGTGCTGGGTCCAGTTCTAAGCATCCTTTTCTGTGCTGCAGCCAGGATTCCGATCTGCTGTAACAATCTCGTGGCTTTGAATTGCCTGCTTACATCACAGGCACTGGCAACCGGCTTTCCATCTGATTTCCTACTGCCTCAGTGCCTCTCCTTTCACACAGACCCCCGTCCCCCTGCCCCACCGAGCACACTGATACCACTCCTGTCCCCTCTTCTTTCACAGCAGCCCCTGTTCATCTATTCCCCCATTACCCTGCTCTCTTATTCTCTACCCACCCCAAGCACACCGATACCATTCGTACACCCCCCTGCAACTGCCTGTTCTACCCACACAAAGCTGGGTAACCAAGGTGGCTGAGCTATTCTACCCTGATTCCTTCACAATTATAACTGTGTTCCTAAAGCTTTAGGAGGTGAGTATCACTGGCTGGCCCAGTGTTTGTTGTCCCACTCCTAAATGCCCTGGAGAAGAGGTTGCTGAGCTTGATCAGGACGAGCCCTTGGGCTGGTTTCTGTTTGGCCCACTCAGGACAAGAGATCTCTGTATCAAACATTTACCTGACGACAAGGGTCTGATCTCATTCTGTGCAAAATCAAGCAGCACAGGGAATCTCAGAAGTTATCTAAAAAAAAACTATGAAACCTCTATTAAGCAAACCTGAATCATACCTCTGAAAGTTGCACACCATTCAAAATGAAATTCCTGGAGACAGCAAAGAGGAGAGCAGTCTCACAGCATTCGAAGGTTGGCTTAGCTCCTTCCATTGAATATCCCAGGCACACACTGTCTCAGACTGTGTCGGAGGGTCACTGCTGAGGGGGCGCCGCACTGTTGGAGGGTCAGCACTGAGGGAGTGCTACCCTGTCAGATGAGCCATCTTTCACATGAGGCATTAATCAGGTATCTGCCCTTTCAAGTGAATTGATGCGATCTGACAGCCACAGTATCAACGAAATGCAGGATTTTCCCATCATTTCCAGGTCAGTACATATCCCTCGGTCACCATCATGAGAAACAGGCAGTCTGTTCATTATTAATAGTTTTTGTTTTCTGGAATCTTGTTGTGCACATGGTTTGCTGCCCATTTTCCTCCATTACATCTCTAATTAAACTTCCAGAATGTTTTCATTGGCTGCAAATGTACTACCCATTGCTTTAGTGTATCCATCTGAAACAGCCAGGGTATCATGAGTGTAGATTAGTACCTGGTCATTACTAGGATCAGTGTGAGTGTGGGGGCCAGTAAAAGTGCAGCCTCAGTCAGTGTAGTGTCAATCTCTGGCAGGCAGGACAGGGGAGAATTTGAGGTAAGTTAGTTGACGTGACCCTCCAACTTTGCCTATTGTCTGTGGGATCTGCCTCTGTCCTTCAGATGCACCTTTAAACCTCTTTCCACAACAAAACCTTTATTGCCTTGAGGTTATTGTTCCCTTTTGTGGTTCAGTGTTAGACTTGGTCCAATAACTCTCCTGTAAAGGGTGCTGGGATGTTTGACCTATGTTGAGAGTGCTATCTGACTGCAGGTTTTTGTTCCAAAACAGAGGGTTTTGTAACAAAATAGTCCACGATGACTCAGGGTCTTACCCCGGACTCAGACACTGGTCAAGGCTCTGACTTCACTTGGACCTTACCGCTGGTTCGGGAAATTAGGGAGGAAACTGGGGACCCATTGTAGAAATATTTGTCACCTGTAGCCATGGGTGAGGTGCCAGATGACTGGGGAGTGGCTGACATTGTGCCTTTCCTGAAGAAAGGTTGTAAGGAGATGCCTGGAAACTATAGACCTGTGAGTCTGACAGCACTGGTGGGTAAGTTAGGATTTATATGTATTTGGAGAGGCAAGGAATGATCAGGGGTAGTCAGCATGGTTTTGTATGAGGGAAATTGTGTCTCACAAATTTGGTTAAGTTTCTTGAGGTAACCAAGAGCAGCAGGCAGAGTGCTAATATTGTTTACTTGGACTTTGGTAAAGCCTTTGCCAAGGTTCTGCATGGTAGACTAGTTAGTTACGTTAGATCACATGGGATTCGGGCTGAGGTTGCCAATTGCATACAAAATTGGCTTAGCAGGAGACAGAAAATGGTGGTGGAGGTTTGCTTTTTGGTATGGAGACTGTTTGTCATTTATGTAAATGATTTTGAGAATATAGAGGCATGGTTAGTAAGTTTATGGATGACACCAAAGTGGGTGGTATAGCAATCAAGAGGATTACCTAAGATTACAAAGAAATCTTGATCAGTTTAGTCAATGGACTCAGAGGGGCAGATGGAGTTTAATTTGGATAAATGTGAAGCATTGCATTTTGGTAAAATAAAAGAGTAGGGCTTATTCAATTAATGCTAGGGCCTTGGATAGTGCTGTAGAACAGAGGAACTTAAGGGTTCAGGTACATAATTCTTTGAAGTTTGGTTCATATATAGACAGGGTGTTTAAGAAGGCTTTTAGCACATTTACCTTCATTACTCAGACCTTTTGAATATTGGAGTTTGGATGTCATGTTGTGATTGTACAGAATATTGGTGAGGTTTCTTCTGAAGTGCTGTGTCTAGT
>NC_057748.1:1385874-1393763 GCF_004010195.1 Chiloscyllium plagiosum
ACTCAAAATGTTAACTCTGTTTCTCTTTCCAGAGATGCTGCCAAAGTTGCTGAGTTTATCTAGCAGTTTGATTTTGTTTTTACCCTTTGTCATATTGACTGGTCTCTGAAATTAAGATGACACAGACAGTGACACAGTCCAAGGTGAGGGAAAGAGACAAATCCAGCATGGTTTCCACTCCTGATTCAGATCCAGATCTAATGGGACCCACTGCAAAGTGTGAATGCCATATTGTGATGCACCTTATTGGCAAATAGCTTGATGCTCTATACGATAAAGGTAAAGTCACCATAGTCCTACACAGTATTTCTTCCCGTCGGGGAGAGAGAGAGGGAGAGAGAGAGACAGTTGGTGGTTTAATGTGAGGGTCACCACATCTCAGGCAAGGGGAGTGGGTGTGAAGTTTTTGTTAGACTGGCACACTGACTCTGGCCTGACACTGTATGAAGCAGCTGTGAAAAACTCAGTAGCTTCAGGATACTAAGCGCAGGAAGTGAATGCCCTCGTATTCGTTAATATAAGATTTCCAATTATTTATTCAAGAAGTAACAGTGAAGTGACTGATGGAACATCTACCACATTTACACAAAATACCTCACAACCTGAACAAATGCTGCTGGATTTAGGACGGAATTTTACTCAGACAATGTGAAATTCTTCCTCCCATCATTTTAACAAAACAGTCAATCTGCTCAAGACAACACATGTTGCAGTTTTCTTCTCCAGGGATGCTGTTGTATTAATGTATTCACTAGTTCCATCTTTCTCGAAATACCTCATTTACATTGGACTGACTCACTGCTTCTGCTGGTCTCAGGAGAGACCTGACTATTTGGGGTTTTCTCCAGTGTGACCTATTTCCCCTTGCTGGAATCAACATATGTACACAGGATCCTGTACTTTGCAAGCAAAAGGAATGTGTCCATATGTTACATTTTTACCACTGACAAAAGAAAATGGTGCCTATCAATCATGACTGCATTCCCCTGAGATTTCTCCTGCCTGGCCTATGTTTAACCAGCTAATTAAGATTGACTGGTCACAGTTCCTATTGCAACTATACACTAACTATAGTCTAACCAATCAGCACCCTCTTCTCATACTGTATAAATTGTAGTTCCCTTTCTAAATTTGGCTGCTTGCATCCCGGTCCTGATGAGGATGAGATGAAATCATTCATTTTGATAGGCGTAACAACAAAATGGACTTTTATTTAAATGGTGAAAAATTGTAGCATGCTGCTTTGCCGAGTGACTGGGTGTCCTTGTGCATGAATCACTGAAGGTTGATCTGCGGCTGCAACAATGGAATATTGTCCTTCATTGCTAGAGGGATGGAGTTTAAAAACAAGGAGGTTATGCTACTGGTGAGGCCACACCTGGAGTATTGTGTCCAGCTTTGGTCTCCTTACTTGAGAAAGGATGTACTGGCACTGGAAGGGCTGCAGAAAACATTCACTAGGTTGATCTGGAAGTGAGAGTAAGTAGACTGGGACAGACCTCATTGGAATTTAGAAGAATGAGGGGAGATCTTACAGAATCATAGAGAATTATGAAGGAAATAGATAGGATAGAAGCAGGGAGGTTGTTTCCACTGGTGGGTGAAACTTGAACTACGGGACAGTCTCAAAATAAGAGGGAGTAGGTTTAGGACTGAGTTGAGGAGGAACTTCTTTACCCAAACGGTTGTGAATCTGTGGAATTTCCTGCCCAATGAAGCAGTTGAGGCAACCTAGGTGAACATTTTTAAGGCAAAGATATATTTTTGAACAGTAAAGGAATTAAGGGTTATGGTGGGTAAGTGGAGCTGAGCCCATGAAAAGATCAGCCATGATCTATTGAATGGCGGAGCAGGCTCGATGGGCCAGATGGCCTACTCCTGCTCCTAGTTCTTTATGTTCTTCGAAAAACTCTGATAAAAGTTGTTTTGGGGTCTTCACTAAAACCAATGGAAAAGACAGTCCTTCGAGTTGTACAGGGTCCTCCCAGTATTATAAAGAGGATTTCCATTGAAGAATCACAAGCACTGAATGGTTCTCAGACTCATCTTATTCGTTCAGTCCTGAACCATATTAAACTCTTCATTCCCCTCACCCTCAACTCCGGTCAAACTTCTACCCAAAGCTGCTTCTTTCAGGTGTACAAAGTCAAAAATCACACAACACCAGGTTATAGTCCAACAGGTTTTAATTGGAAGCACACTAATTGAAAGCTAGTGTGCTTCCAATTAAACCTGTTGGACTATAACCTGGTGTTGTGTGATTTTTAACTTTGTACGTCCCAGTCCAACACCGGCATCTCCAAGACATGACTTCTTTCAGGTGTGTGAGAGTCCAGCCCAGTTGCGTCCAGATATATTTACCTTCCAGACCAAGCTAAAGGAACAGGAGGAGCCATTGAGCCCTCAAACTGACCTGCTCTCTTAGGACTGCAATGCATGTGTAGATATCTGCTGTCTAACTCCAGTCTGGCTTGTTCCTGAGATGCAAGGTAGAAAATGTTGGAATCTTTCTGTGTCTCATATTGACATCATCAAACTTACTAATCATGCCTTGAACATTCTCATCCAAATCATTGATGTAGATAACGAACAGCAATGGGTCCAGCATCGACCCCTGAGGCACTCTACTAGTCACAGGCCTCCAGTCCGACCAGCATGAATAGGACTATGAATACAGTAGTTTTAAGCAGTTACAAGGATAGGCTCAGTTTTGTTCCCAATTTGTATCCTCTGGGCAAGGTGAAATAACTCTGGTCCTGAGGAGTAATTGAGTTAATGTTTGGAGTCTGATATGGGTTCTGAAGAAGACTGTTACCAGATTTGAAATGCTAACTCTGCTTCTCTCCAACAGACACTGCTAGATCTGCTGAGTTTCTCCAACATACCCTGTGTTTGTTTCAGATTTCCAGCATCCTTAATATTTCAGGGGATCCACTGGGAATCTCATTCCTGATTACTAACCTGCTGGGAAGTTTCGGAGGGGACAGAAACACGGAAAAAGAAAATTCTGATCCCACACAAATATTCAGCAATCTATAGTCAGCCCTTGCAGCCTCAGAACCATGAACAGAAATTAAAGCACAGGCTAATTCAAAGTAAAAGATCAGCAAAATTCCTCTCCAACCCCATTCAGTGATCAAAGCTGCACGGTCTCACATTGGCTGTGGTTAATGCTGCACAGTAACTCCCTTCCTAATGTCACAGTCACACCGGCAGCGGTTCAATATGGTAGCTCACCACCACCTTCTCAAGGGGCAACTAGGGGGTGGACAACAATTGCCAGCAGTGCCCACACCCCTGGGAAGGTGATAAAACCCTTGGGTAGTGTTGGTCTCTCCTCTACATTAACACAGTGGGTGGGGAGAGGGAAAGCACGTTGCTAACTGTCTGAAAACATTTCCGAGTGGAGTTGGACTGTGAACCTCTGTAAGTGGAATGAATGAAATGAGAACATATGGGAGAACGATAGGAGAGGTTTGGAAACACTGTTGAGAATTGGGAAATGACTTTGTGGGAATGGAGTAAAGTGTGTATCTGGTCAGGCCAGGTAGTGAGTGGGTGGAAGTCCCATTCTACTGACAAGGAAGTGTTAACCACATGTTCCACTGCAGCATTAGTCACTGGAATGTGGGAGATGACACAAGAAACCTTTATATTTTGTGGATTGTAGGCTGTACTGGACTATTTCACTGGGTAAATATCTCTCTCCTACCATTAGAGACAAACAGTAACAATCATCAGGTTTACTGTCCAGACTTGTGCATGTGATATAGAGGAAAGTGAGAATGGCTATGAACATTCAAAAGAATCTGTCTGCAGTTAACCAGATGTGGAATGGGCTGTTTTGCACATGGAACTTGCTGCTGTTAGTTATCCATAAAGTGTAGCCTCCTTAGCAACTATTTTGGGCTACAATAATATTGCAGTGACTATGACAGACATTTTAACCTCACTGCATTCAGAGGCCCCTGCTCTCCAGAAATGATGGACAGAGCAGACAGTGTGAAAATGTGTAATTGGGTACTGGACTGAAATCCGACATAATCTCCTCCAGCGAATCAGGCTGTTTGATATTCTATCTGCTGTACACCAGCCTCATTGCACCTCTCATTATCTCAGCAGAGCAGCACATCTCCTGATCAACATGAAACATTCACCTTATTTCCCTCCAGAGACACTGTTCACCTTGCTATACATTTCCAATGTTTTGTGCTTTTGCGTCCTTCTACACCTCTCTCCCTCAGGTTTGTATCTGGCTTCCTCTTAAATATATCCACATCATTTCACCTTGACTGTCCCTATGGGAGCAAGTCCCACATTTTCACCACAGTCTGCATAAAGAGCTTTCTCCTGACCTCCTTCAACTGAGTTTGTTATATATTTATGGCCCCGAATTTCAGTCTCCTCCACAAGTAACAACATCTTAACTATGTTGACCCCATCAAACCCAACCATAATTTTAAAGGCATCTTATCAGGTCACCCCCTCAGTCTGGATGTTATCCAAGTCTTGTCACATTTGGTCTTGGACTGCTTCAGTATCTGAGGAGTTGTAAATGAAAATTGTGCAATCATTGGTGAACATCCCCACTTCTGATCTTATGATGGAGGGAAGGTCATTGATGAAGCAGCTGAACTTGGTTGGGCCTGGGACTATACTCTGAGGAACTCCTGCAGAGATGTCTTGGAAGTGAGATACTGACTTCCAACAAGCACATCCATCTTCCTATATGCTAAGTACGATTCCAACTAGCAGAGAATTTACCCCCAGATTCCCCTTGATTCCAGATTCCTAGGGCTTCTTGATGCCACCCCCACTAAAGGCACATATGAGGCAGTCACAGTGATATAAAATCCATTCAGCCCATCACTGCACCTGCTTCCACACTCCATTTTCCCACTTCCACTTCCCTGACTCTCGAGTGCCTCTATCCTATCTCCCATTTGCCTTACCCCCTTGGTTTATTCCTTTGTATCTATTGCCACAGTCCTCCTTACCCTATCTCTTCATCTCCATTGTCTCACTGTACCACCACATACTCGCTCACTGTTCACCAGATTGACATGGAACCTGGTCCCACACTCCCCTTGGGCTGATGATTATTTGGTGGGGACCAGGGATCTGAATGAGAGACTCTAGCATTTTGCTGGTGGTTTATGTTTCCCTAAATGAAGAAACCCGTGTAATACTTTTAAAAGCAAAGCACAGTCAGTAATTGTTTCCTACATTGGATTCTTCTTCATTGATACCCGAGTCCATCTGCTTCCAATCATCAGTCACTAAGTGGCAAGATGGCGGCGGAATAGGATGCTTCAGCAGGAGCTCATCTGCTCCGTCTGTTTCGTTCTTGTGTCTTTTTTTTTGCTCTTTTTCTCTCTTGGTGTTTCTATTCTTCTTTACTTCACTCCTGGCCTCAGTGCGGACCCAGTGAGGTATCCTTATCCCACCTGGCCCAGCCCATGGTGGCCTCTTGGCCTGGTCTCCTGACGTGGCTGTCTTTGCCGGCCTGCTGAAGTGGTCTCTTGGCCTGGCATGGCGGCCTCTCGGTGTGTGAATGGGTCCAGTCTGGGCATATTCTGAAGGCACTAGGAGGAGTTCAGGGAGGTGCTAGCTTCAGCAGCAATGGCATTGTGGCGCAATGCGGAAGAGTGAGCGGTGAGGGAACTCCCCCCAGCATCTGCAGTGGCAGTGTCGAGAGCAGGCAGCTGAGGTCTCATGAAGAACAAGATAAATGGAGGACTCATGAAAGACTGTTGAACTTCTAACTTTTTTTTTCTACTTATTCTATGAATGAAATGCTTAATTTTTAAATTTTGTTTCTTTCACTACTTTCTACCTCAGATGGAGCGGTGTGTGATGATGTTACACTGTTCGCTGTACTCCTGTATTTGACACGTGACAGTAAAATCTTTAAAAAATAGATGGTCCAGCATTGGTCAGGGGAATGCCAGCACTGACCAAACTGGGAAGCTGTGTTCACAGACACACAGGGACTGTTTATCTCAGATTCATTCACTGCCTGCACTTTGAGTGCAGCAATCAGCTTCCCAATTGTATGCTATAATGCCTGGTGTTGGTCACACTGTGCAGTTTTTGCAGCTTTGTATTACAGATTATGTGAATAACATGGGAGAGACAGAGAATATACTGGAAATGCCCAATAGGTTGGACTGCAGCTGTGGTGAGAGAAACTGAGTTAATCTTTCCAATCTGTGGGATGCCACTTTTGCCATTTACACATTCTTTAAACCCATCTTGTTTCTTGTCTGGTACCATCTCCTTTTTCCTTGCAGCATCATTGTCTTTATCCTATAAGCTGTTCCCATTTACTCAACCCTCCCCATTGTTTGCCTGAACTGGCTTAAAATGTTTTGCATCTCAAAGTTTTTTCAGTTTGGAAATCTTTTCGATCTGAAACATTGATTTCCCTATTTTTTCTCTCTCACTCTCCACAGATGCTGCCAGACCTGTTGACTATTTCTAGCATTTTCTGTTTAAATTTGTGTGTTCCAGCAGCTGCAGTAAACTTCCAGATATACACAGATGCCCCAGATACTATGTCAGCTCAAAATGTGAATAGCGGAATTGTGTGTTACTTCTGCTATCTTGGGGCCAGTCTTTTAACTTAATAAAACTTCAGACAAGACAGAAAATGGCATTAAACAGAACAGGCAGAAATTGTGACAGTGTTTGTTATTGTCATATTTATAGAGGAAACATGAGAGAAAGTTTAAGGAACTAACTGAACCACTGCTGTCTTTAGTAGCATCCACCTACGATATGGGTCTTCACTGTCAGCTCAGAAGCAAAACTGAGCAAATAATCATCAAAGTGATTTCAGTCACTGACTGAAAATATCCGGGGCTGAACATCCTGCAGGTTTAACAGTGTCAACACGGCACAACCAGAATCTCCTGTCAGAGGCTGGGCACCCTCAGTCAGTGCAGCTTTGATCAGGATCCCAGCTGAGCTCAGGAAATTTCCAACTGGCAACATTTCACACTAGTTCCAGTTCAGCAAAGGCATCCATTTGGAGGTGGGGGGGCTATGGGAAAACCTCAGAATTGGCAGTGATTCTGTCATACACTCCCTCAGGCTGAACTAAGCTCTCTGTCAGTCAAGGCCATCAGCCACAATACAGGGTCCAGTCACTGTGTAACCTTCCTCAGGATCATTACCATCAATTCAAACTTGTAATTTCTCAATGATAGACAGTGTTTGTCTGTGTGACAGATTGTTTGAGAGATAGTGTCCATGTGTGTCTGAACAAATGTGTGTTTGTGAGTGTGACAGCACATTAAGAGAAAGTGAGGGCTGCAGATGCTGGAGATTAGAGCTGAAAAAGTTTTGCTGGAAAAGCGCAGCAGGTCAGGCAGCATCCAAGGAACAGGAGAATCGACGTTTCGGACATAAGCCCTTCTTCAGGAATAGCACATTAATCCATGTGAGTGTAGGAGTGACATTGTGTTGTGAATCTGTTGTCTTTTGTGACCACGACCCAAAGCAGACAAGGGACCTCCTGTAATGCTGAACCAGAGAAAAAGGACATTGAATACTATACCAATCCCTCAGTACTGATCCTCTGACAGTGCAGCCATCCCTCTACCACTGACCCTCAAACAATGAGGCACTCCCTCAACATTGACCCTCTGACAGTGCAGCACTCCCTCAGTAGTGCATTGGGACTAGGTAAAAACAAAGACTGTAGATGCTGTAAACCAGATTCTGGATTAGTGGTGCTGGAAGAGCACGGCAGTTTGGGCAGCATCCGAGGAGCAGTAAAATCGACGTTTCGGGCAAAAACCCTTCAGGAATACAGGCAGAGAGCCTGAAGTGTGGAGAGATAAGTGAGAGGAGGGTGGGGGTGGGGAGAAAGTAGCATAGAGTAC
>NC_057748.1:1394527-1428625 GCF_004010195.1 Chiloscyllium plagiosum
GTCCAGGAGGGGGAGGGAGGTGTCAGAGATGGTCCAGGTAAATTTAAGTTCAGGGTGGAATGTGTTGGTGAAGTTGATGAATTGCTCAACCTCCTCGCGGGAGCATGAGGTGGCGCCAATGCAGTCATCAATGTTGCGGAGGAAGAGGTGGGGAGTGGTGTCGGTGTAATTACGGAAGATCAACTGTTCTACGTAGCCAACAAAGAGACAGGCATAGCTGGGGCCCATACGTGTGCCCATGGCTACCCCTTTGGTCTGGAGGAAGTGGGAGGATTCGAAGCAGAAATTGTTAAGGGTGAGGACCAGTTCGGCCAAACGTATGAAAGTGTCGGTGGAAGGATACTGTTGGGGACGTCGGGAGAGGAAGATACGGAGGGATTGGAGGCCCTGGTCATGGCGGATGGAGGTGTAGTGGGATTGGATATCCATGATGAAGATGAGGCGTTGGAGGTCAGGGAAACAGAAGTCTTGTAGGAGGTGGAGGGCGTGGGTGGTGACTCGAACGTATGTGGGAGTTCCTGAACTAAGGGGATAGGACAATGTCGAGATAGGTAGAAATGAGTTCAGTGGGGCAGGAGCATGCTGAGACAATGGGTCGGCCAGGGTGGTCAGGCTTGTGGATCTTGGGAAGGAGGTAGAACCGGGCAGTGCAGGGTTCCCAGACTATGAGGTTGGAAGCTGTGGGTGGGAGATCTCCTGAGGTGATGAGGTTCTGTATAGTCTGGGAGATGATGGTTTGGTGATGGGGAGTGGGTCATAGTCGAGGGCGCTGTAGGAAGAGGTGCCCTTGAGTTGGCGTTTGGCTTCAGCGGTGTAGAGGTCAGTGCGCCAGACTACCACTGCGCCCCCTTTATCTGCTGGCTTGATGGTGAGGTCGGGATTGGAGCAGAGGGATTAACAGCTCAGATTTGTTGTGAAGGTGGTGTTGCAAGTCCAACGTCTGACTCAGTGAGAAGGGCAATGGTAGGATAGTCCTGTGTTGATAGATTTCAGGGCTTAGTGTTTGAGAAATGGGACTGAATGTGCAACTGGAGTGGTGGAGGGGATTTTGAGAGTCAGTGATAACAGCAGAGAGCTCATGCTGCTGGTATCTGTGACTGGAATAGAACACATCGACATTCCATCCTGGAAATCTTTCGTCATGTTTATGAAATAGTGCATGTGCCAACTTAGATGTAGCATCTGTTTGGAATGTAATCCACCCCCAGACAGCTTGATGCATTTCCAAACATTATCGCTTTATGAACTGTAACAAATGAAACCTCACTGCCAGAGTGCAATTGAGAAGAATCTCTGATCCCAGACCACAGGCTACAAATAGCAACCTTCCAAATCAGAGCCAGGGTTAATTATCAAGAGGCCCAGAGTCCAGACACTGACTGTTACGTCCAGATGCAGAAACATGCACTCAGATAGATGTTGATTGAGTTGAAAATTTTCCACAGTGGTGTGTGCCCCTGTTTTAGGAGAAGTCACAATGGTGAGGGTGGAAGCTGATAAAGAGAATGTCTCTACAATGCCATACCACTCTTGAGCTGCCCATTATTGCAATGTAAGCCAGCTACTGCCCCATGTACACCACATCTCTGCTAAAGCGAGAGAATCACAGCCACAGGCAGCTGTTACCGGAGCCTTCTCCACCAATAGGATAGACTGTACCCCCTCAGAGTGCTGCGCACCTCCTTCTTTCTGATCAGCCAGGGATCAGTGGGTAATCCCTTTATAACAGAGTCAACTCTCCATTCACAACCACCACAAGAAATTCCAGCCTGACCTCCCCAGTGCAGCGCTGAGGGAGTGCCACACTGTCGGGGAGTCAGTGCTAAGGGAGTGCTGCAGTGTCAGAGGGTCAGTACCGAAGGAGTGCTGCATTGTAGGTGTTTCAACACCAAGGGAGGGCTGTACTGTTGGAAGGTCAGTACTTTTGGAAGGTCAGTACTGTCGGAAGGTCAGTGAGGGTGTGTTGCACTGTTGGTGTGTTAGCACTGAGGAAGTACTGCACTGTTGGAGGTTCAGTACTAAGGGAGTGCCGCACTGTCAGATGGTCAGTAGCAAGGGGTGCTTCAGTGTTAGAGTTCTTATATGTTGGTGTGAATAGGTTAGTGCTGAGGAGTGTATAAGGACCTTGCTCAGTTGATGTCATTTGGACTTATGGACAGGACAGTCAGAAGGGAGTGCGTCTTAACATTTGGTCCACCTCCTGATCAATGTAACAGTGGTGATCTTATCAATGTATTGGACATCTCAAGAGAAAATCATTTCTGAGGTACAGATTAGCTTCCAAATTACTTGTTAAGTCAGAAGCTGAACAAGTAAATACAACTTTCTGTGAAACTGGGAATATAGTTCATGATGTTATAGTAAAAGAAGTATCAGATAATTTAGAAAAAGTTACTGAATGCTTTTAACAGTTACTTCAATATCAAATAAATAAAGTTCTTGAAGGAGTACGATTTAACAGAAGTGGTCGGCATGTAGGTCAGACGATTTCATTAATGATCTCTGCAGATTCATGGAGAAATACAATGAAGGTAACTTTACATCAGAATTCATAAGAAACAGAATTGTTGTGGTGATATCTGATGAATCTTGTCAGATGTATTAAAGTCCAAAGAAGACCTGACTTTGGAGAAAACTGTTTAGATGATGAGTGGAAAGAAAAATCAGGAAGCAACGCAGATCCATACCAAGAGATTAAGATCAATCTTGGCAAAGGAGTTCAGTAAAATCAATCCAATTTTTAAAGTACAAAATCAGAAATGACGCACATAGGAAACCAGGACTAGTGGAAAGAAACTTCATAGGCACAGTCAGTGTTCAGCTATTACAAGTGCTTTCTCATGAAGTTGGTTACTTGAAGAAAGTAGGACACAGTTTCAGAAAAGCAAGAAAACAATAAACTACAGGTATTCTTCTTCTGAGGGAGTCTGTCAGGGTCAGGGTTGACTTGTTTCCAGTCCACAGTGTGAGTGACACAGATCCTGTGTCAGGTGGGCTATGTGCTGTTTGAGGAGGTGGGCAGGAAGCTCAAGTTTTCATCCTCTCCTTTCAGAATTTGCTATAGGGCCTGGCCTAGGCCTGTCATAGATGCTCAAGGCAGTTGGAACTTTTGTGGATATTTCTTCTGCAGTTAATCATCTTTTGGTTAGAGATTTCCACCAGTTGGTGGGATCATTGCATCTTTCACAGATGTTTTAAGGGTGTCCTTGAAGATTTCCCTCTGTCCCTCTTCCTCCACCACTCTCTGTGATGGGGCTCAGAGCAGAGATCTACTTGTGAAAGTGTGTAATCAGATGATGTGGTTGAGGTGACGGTTAAAGCTGCTGGTTGAGAATAACTAGTGCTTCAATGCTAAGGGTCTGGCAGCACCTGTGGAGAGAGAGATAAGCAGAGTTAACATTACAGGTTATAAACACAAAAAGTGTTGTAGAATCTCAACAGGCCTGGCAGTATCTGTGTGGGGGGAGAGAGAAAGAGAGAGAAACAAAGTTAATGTTTTGAGTGTGTTGACTCTATATCAGTCCTCCTGCCTTGCTGTCAGATAAGGAGTTTGCTGTGTCAACTGATGAGGCTTTGTTCCTTTTCCTTTTGAGTTTCAGTTGCAAGCATTCCATTAGACTTGTCTATGGGCGGTTAGTGTCATTTCCTGTTCCCTCTAACCCAAGGTCATCCCACAGACACTACTAGAGTTTCCCTGTGACCCTGCAGCCAAAGTTTCAGAGCTGCAAACCGATTTGCAGAAGCCGAACCGTGATCACCCCCTTTAGATTGCATCCATGGTTCCTGGGGTGGTGGTTAGAGGGGGTGGTGTTAGTCCATTGAGGGACATGTACCCTTTGGAAAGACTGTGCACAGGTAGGTTATGTTTGGCTGGCTTACTGATGGGAGAGAAAGGGTAAGGTAGACTGGAAGCAGTTCACTTTCAACGTGAATCAACTGGGGAGATTGATCCTCGAGAGAAGTCCTCTAATGAACAAAACAGAAATGCCTCATGCTACAGGAAGGATAGTATTAAACTAGAAAGGGTGCAGAAAATATTGACAAGAATTCACTGGGACTGGACATTTTGAGTTATAAGGAGAAGTTGGATAGGCTGGGTCTTCTTTCCCTGGAGTGTTGGAGGCTGAGGGTATAAAATCATAAGGGGCATGGATAGGGTAAATAGCCAAGGTCTTTTCCCTGGGTTTGAGAAGTCTAAAACTAGAGGGCATAGAAAGGGGAATGATTTAAAAGGGACCTGAGGGGCTACTTTTTCATATAAAGGGTGGTGCGTGTATGGAATGAGCTGCCAGAAGTAGTGGTAGAGGCGGGTACAATTACACCCATTTAAAAGGCATCTGGACAGACACATGGATAGGAATGATATAGAGGAATTGGGCCAATGCAGGCAAATAGTTCAGTTTGGGAAACCTGGTCGGCATGGATGAGTTGGGCCGAATGGCCTGTTTCAGTGCTGTATGACTCTGTTGGCCTGAGAAAAGACACTTCTATTGAAATGTCTTCCTTAATGTCACAAAAGCTAGCCATTATCTCTTGAGCAGGATCCTTCAAAGCCTCTTCATAAGCCACAATGTCTGTGCACTGAAGCCAAAAACTGTCTCACTGATCCAGTCACTAATTGGATGTTTCTGGCAGGCCTGGGAGCTGATTGTTTTGAAGATTGAAGTTCATTTGGTCAGCATTGGGTAAACGTGGTCTTTCTGTGGTAAGCAAAACAATGATTCTGCTACCAGTCAACCCATGTACGAACAATTATGCTCCACAAACTACACAACTTCAGACGGACTCTTGAGAACACTAAGTCTGCAAAAGTAACTCAAAGGTAGAAACACTTTCATATATCATAAGTAAGCAGCCCAACTCATCTGGTGAGAACACTGAGATTAATCTTCTGTGTTGGGCCGGAGCATAATTCAACCAGGTTGTAATTTAATTCTTGGAGAAAGTGAATACTGCCGATGCTAGAGATCAGAGTCAAAAGTGTGGCACTGGAAAAGCATAGCAGGTCAGGCAGGAGTTCCTGATGAATGGCTTATGCTTGAAACGTCAACTCTCCTGCTGCCTGACCCACTGTGCTTTTCCAGCTCCACACTTTTAACTGTAATATATCTGTCAACATTTTAAAAGTTTCTTTCCAATTCTTTCATGTTTAGCCTTAAGGAAGGTGAAGAGTTTTTTTTGATGAATGTAGGTAATGAAGAACTTTGCCTTTCAGTGCCTCTGCTGGTGGGACATTGCAATTACACCGTGACGGATTACGTGGACTATTCCTATTGTAAACACAGATATTTGGATTTACTATGAAAAAGCTGACATAATATACAATTAAACATGAGAATGGAGAGTAAGATTTTGTTGATTATAAATACTCAACTCATATAACATCAAGGAACTGTAGCCTCGACCATCTTAGCCATAGGAATGTGCCTCAGTTTATGCTGGTTACATGATGATTATTGTGACTCTCCAGAGGCTATGAAACTGTGTTAGGAGGTGTCAGTGATTGCACTTTGCCTAGCTGGCTGAGTGACTTCATACAAAACACTTAGTGTTTTCATCTTTGAAACAAGTTCTGAAACCGAGAATCAGAAAGCATCAGAGGACTAAGCAAGGCAGGAAGGGTGTACATGCTAAAACAGTCTGTGTATTCAGGGTCTGAGGGGAATACACACAGTCGGAGCCCTGGATAGAGCTGGGGTTATGGAGGGAGCAGTGTGTTCAGAGTCAGGCAGGCTGAAGGGGAATTGTTGATTGAAGGAAAGATGCAAAGGCAAGAGGAAAAAAACAAAAATATCTGTGGTGAAAGTTTACTGTCATGTCTGTGTGTTTATTACAGACTTGGTCTGGAAGCATTCCTTCAGGTTTTAATTAAACAGGTGGATAGTTCTGTTGGTCACTCCATCCAGCCCTCAGGGAGTTGATATATTTGGCTGTGTCACTGTGGCTTACACCATCAGACCACCACTAACCTTTCGAATGGGGTAACTCCAATATTTATTTAGCCATTTTGACTCTCTGTGTAAACAAAAGCTGTTTGGGTGAGTGAGATGCTGTCTGAAAGATTTATTTTGCTCTCTTTGCCAATGTTGCAATCTCGCTTGTCTCAGGGTGTTTCAGTGGCTGACAGACACACTGAGGATACAACTGAGAGATCCAAATATATGTCTCACCATGAGCTAGCTGTCCTGCCTAAGGAGCTATTTGCTGCAGAAACTGGAATCTGTACTGAAAACAAAAAATGCTGGCGATCACAGCGGGTCAGACAGCATCCATGGAGAGAGAGAAAGCTAATATTTTGAGTCTGGATGACTCTTCATCACAGCTGAAGTGAATTCACATCAGCTCTGATGAGGAGTCATCAAGACTTGAAATGTTAGCTTGCTTTCTCTCCATGGATGCTGCCTGACCTGCTGTGATTGCCAGCATTTTTTGTTTTAAGCTCTCCTGCTGGTCAGCTCAGAACTTCTCTGCCCAGGAGGGAGGTGGCAATATGCAAAAACTCTGTTAATCCCAGATAAGGGAGGTAGAATCAGCATTTACTGCTTATTGTAAAATATGCAAATCATAAGGAACAAGTTACCACTTAGAAATAAATGATTCCCATTGCTTTACTGTACATATTCCGTCCAGTCTAATTCCACTCTTCCCCTCACACTTGCACTCTTTAATATCCCACCAAGTCTTATCTCACGCTCCCACTCACTCCCGGCATCCTTTAATATTCCCCCAGTCTAATCCCACTTTCCCCCTCACTCCCCACACCCTTTATAATATCCCACCCAGTCTTCTTTCACACTGCCCCTCACTTTCTCCATCCTTTAACATCACACCCAGTCTAATCCCACTCTCCACCTCACTCCCCACTTCCTTTAATATCCTACTCAGTCTAATCCCACTCTTTCCCTCCACCCTTTAATATTTGTCCTATATCAAGTAATATTCTGATTCTGTTTTAATTATAAAGTATCCCAGATTCATCTGGGGAAATGAGGCACTGAGTCGGTCTTTTGAATTACCCAGTCTGATCTCTAGGTAGTAGTGTCCCAGTCACTGTCCTCATGTAACCTGCATTATAACTGAGATCCTGTATCTGACTGAGAATATTTTTGATGTCAGTGATAAGTGTTTTGAGTTTTACCAAGCCCAGGGTCTGTTTAATGATTTCATACTGACTGACTCCCATGGCCCTGTTCTCCAGCTCGTCCCTGGTTTCAAGCCCCTCCCTCCTCTCTATTTCTGCCTATAGAACGTCGAGTGGAAATGCTGCGCTCATGATTGCTTGTAACTGCTTTGAACTAATTTGTTGAGACAGATTTGCATGACAGCTCTGGGGCACATGGCACTAGAACCCCAGATGTGTAGCCCAGAGGCAGGTACATTACCACTGCAGCCCTCTGTGACTGTGTATTGGGCCCTGGTTGAAAACACCCAGGAAGACGACACTGCCTGAGTTTCAGACACCTGGAGATTGCATCAAATCCAACTGGCGCCATCTATACTGCCCTAATCGCCACATCCACTGGCACTAATACTCATAGCTCAGATCCCTGAGTTAGGAATTCACTTAAAAGGCACACCTATTTCCAACTCTGTAATTTCCCTGCCTTTCCGCTGACCCTGACCTACTACCTTCTGATGCCCATGAACTTAAAACGTAGAACAGCACAGATGTTGTGCCGATCTTTTATCCTACTCTAAGATCAAACTAACCTACATACCCTTCATTGTACTATCATCCATATGCCTATCCAAGAGTCGCTTAAATATCCCTAATGTATCTGACTCTACTACCACTGCTGGCAGTGCATTCCACGCACCTACAATTCTCTGTGTAAAGAACCTACCTCTGACATCTCCCCTAAATCTTCCTCCAATCACCTTAAAATTATGCCCCCTCATGATAGCCATTTCCGTCCTGGGAAAAAAAAGGCACTCCATGTATGCCTCTCATCATCTTGTACACCTCTATCAAGTCACCTCTCATCCTCCTTTGCTCCAATGAGAGAAGCCCTAGCTCCCTCAACCTTTCTTCATAAGTCATGCCCTCCAATCCAGGCAGTATCCTGGTAAATCTCCTCTGCACCCTCTCTAAACCTTCCACATCTTTCCTATAATGAAGCGATCAGAAATGAACACAGTATTCCAAGTGTGGTCTAACCAGGGTTTTATAGAGCTGCAGCATAACCTCATGGTTCTTAAACTCAATCCCCCAGCTAACGAAAGCCAACACACCATACACTGTCTTGACAACCCTATCTACTTGGATGGCAACTTTGAAGGATCTATGGGCATGGATCCCAAGATCCCTTTGTTCCTCCACACTGCCAAGAATTCTGCCTTTAACCCTGTAATCTGCATTCAAATTCAACCTTCCAAAGTGAATCACTTCACACTTTTCCAGGGTGAACTCCGTCTGCCACTTCTCAATCCAGCTCTGCATCCTGTCAATGTCCTGTGGCAACCTACAATAGCCCACCACACTATCCACCACTCCACCAACCTTCATGCCATCAGCAAACTTACTAACCCACCCTTCCACTTCCTCATCCAAGTCATTTATTAAAAAAAAATCATAAAGAACAGAGGTCCCAGAACTGATCCCTGTGAAACACCATGCTCACCAAGCTCCAGACTGAATACTTCCCATCTACCACCAGCCTCTGTTTTCTGTATCCAGACAACCATATTTCCCTGTACCCAAAATCTCCTTACTTTCTGAATGAAGCTACCGTACGAAGCTTATCAAATGCCTTGCTAAAATTCATGCACACCACATCCACTGCTGTGCCTTAATCAATGTGTTTTATTGCATTCTCAAAGAATTTAATAAGGTTTGAGAGACATGCCCCTCACAAAGTCATGCTGACTATCTCTAATCAAACTGGTTTTCCAAGTAATCATAAATCCTGTCTCTCAGAATCCTCTCCAATATTGTTGTGGTTGTGTTCGCCGAGCTGGGAATTTGTGTTCCAGACGTTTCATCCCCTGTCTAGGTGACATCCTCAGTGCTTGGGAGCCCCCTGTGAAGCGCTTTCGTGATGTTTCTTCCAGCATATATAGTGTTTTGTCTCTGCTGCTTCCGATTGTCAGTTCCAGCTGTCTGCTGCAGTGGCCGGTATATTGGGTCCTGGTTGATGTTTGTTGATAGAATCTGTGGATAAGTGCCATGCCTCTAGGAATTCCCTGGCTGTTCGTTGTTTGGCTTGTCCGATAATTGCCATACATCAAGAACGTTTCTGAACTGACAGCCAGACTACTATGACCACTAGGACTCATAACAGCACACAAACCAACAGCCATTCTCAGACAACAACTCACCAGGACAAAAGACCCAATACCCAGCATGAGCAAAACCAACGTAGTGTACAAAATCCCATGCACAAAACACTACATAGGACAAACAGGAAGACAGCTAACGATCCGTATCCATGAACACCAACTAGCCACGAAACGGCACGACCAGCTATCCTTAGTAGCCACACACGCAGATGACAAGCAACATGAGTTTGACTGGGACAACACTTATAGGACAAGCCAAACAATGAACAGCCAGGGAATTCCTAGAGGCATGACACTCATCCACAGATTCAATCAACAAACACATCGACCTGGACCCAATATACCGGCCACTGTAGCACTCAGCTGGAACTGACAACCGGAAGCAGCAGAGACAAACCACTATAAATGCTAGAGGAACATCACAGAAGCGCTTCACAGGAGGCTCCCAAGCACTGAGGATATCACCTAGACAGGGGACGAAATGTCTGCAACACAAATTCCCAGCTCGGCGAACAGAACCACAACAACGAGCACCTGAGCTACAAATCTTCTCACAAACTTTGAATCCTCTCCAATACTTTATCCACGACAGACGTGAGGCTGACTGGTCTGTAATTTCCAGGATTATCCCTATTCCCTTTCTTGAACAAGGGAATAACATTTGTCACCCTCTAATCATCTGGTACTACTCCAGTGGAAGTGAGGAAGCAAAGATCATTGTAGAAATCTCTTCCCTCGGTTCCTGCAGTAACCTTGGGTATATCCCGTCTGGCCCAGAGGATTTATCTATCCTTATGTTTTTCAAAATTCTCAGCACATCCTCCTTCTTAACATCAACCTGTTCAAGCATTTCAGTCTGTTTCATGCTGTCCTCAGAAACATCACGGTCCCTCTCAGTAGTGAATACTCAAGCAAAGTATTCAATAGGACCTCCCCTACTTCCTCCGACTCCAGGTGCAAGTTCCCTCGACTATCCCTGACTGCCCTACCCTCACTCTGGCCATCCTCTTGTTCCTCACATAAGTGTAGAATGCCTTGGGGTTTTCCTTAATCCTACCCACTATAGCTTTTTCATGCCCCCTTCTAGCTCTCCTAATTCCATTCTTCAGTTCTTTCCAGGCTGCTTGTAATCCTGCCTGTTCCTTGCCTCCTTGATCTTAAGAGTCGAAGAGTGTGATGCTGGAAAACAACAGCAAATAAGGCAGCATCTGAGGAACAGAAGAATCAACGTTTCGGGCATACACCCTTAATCAGGAATGAGGCTTGTGGGCCGGGGGGCTTAGGGGTAAATGGGAGGTGGGTAGAGCTGTGGGAAGGTAGCTGTGAATGGCATAGGTAGATGAAGGTGGGGGTGAAAGTGATAAGTTGGAGCAGATAGGTGGGAAGGAAGATGGACAGGTGGGACAGTTCAAGAGGGTGGTGCCAAATTGGAAGGTTGGCCCAGGAATAAGGTTGGGGGCGGGGTAGTCTTGTGAAATCCACATTGATCTCGTGTGGTTGGAAGGTTCCAAAGTGGAAGATTTTCTTCTCAACCTTAAGTAAGCTTTCTTCTTCCTCTTGACTAGATGTTCCACATCTCTTGTCACCCAGGGTTCTTTCAACCTACCATCCCTTCCTTGCCTCAGTGGGACAAACCTATCAAGCACTATCAGCAAGTGCTTCCTAAACAACCTCCATATTTCTGTCCTGCATTTCCCTGAGAGCATCTGTTCCCAATTTAGGTGCCCCAGTTATTGCCTAATAACATTGTAATTCCACCTCCCCCAATTAAATACTTTTCCATATCATCCACTCCTATCCCTTTCCATGAGTATAGTAAAGGTCACAGGGTTGTGATCACAATCACTGAAATGCTCTCCCACCAAGAGATCTGACAACTGACCTGGTTCATAGCCAAGCACCAAATCCAATATGGCCTCCCCTCTAGTTGGCCTATCTACATATTGAATCAGGAACCCTTCTTGGACACATCTGCCAAAAACTGCTCCATCCAAACTATTTGAACTAAAGAGGTTCCAATCAATACTAGGGAGGTTAAAATCACCCGTGGCAACAACTGCATTACTTCTGCACCTTTCTAAAATCTGTCTGCTTTATATTTGACCTTTCAACTGGTTTGGATCACCTTGGCCTCACTGACTTACACTAGCTGTCACCTCAGCTCAATTCCTCCATCATCAATTGCCTCTCTCTATCTCTTTCGCTTCCTCCAGCCCCAACAGCCATCCGACATCTTAGTGCTCATTAAAATCTTTTTGTGCTTCCCAGATTTGAATTGTTTCGCTGTTGGTGACCATGCCTCCTTTATTTGCTCTTTATCCATTCATGGGCTACGGGCATCGCTGGTAAGAGCAGTATTTGTTGCCTATCCTGATTGCTCCTTGAGCCCAGGGGCTTGTTCAGCCATTGCAGAGGGACAGTTAACTGTCAGCCACATCGCTGTGGGTTTCAAGTAACATGTAAAACCTGAAGAAATAGGAACAACTGTAGGCCATTCAGCCCCTTGAGTCTGCTTCACCATTCAATAGGATTACAGCTGATCCAATATTCCTTATCCACTTTCCTACCCTTTCTCCATATCTTTTCGACTGATCAAGCATCTATCTCAGCCTTAAATATACATAAGAACTCTGCCTCCACACAGCTCTCTGTAGCAAGGAGTTCCAGACACACTCAGCCCACCGAGAGAGGCAACACCTCCTCATCTCAATCTTAAATTGGCACCTCTTTATTCTGAGATCAGTCTGTGGAGATAAGGCAGATTTCCTTCTCTTAAAGCACATTAGTGAATCAGGTGGAGATTTTTACAACAATTGACGGTAATATTTTGGCACAACTGCAGTTCTGCCAGTGAGTCCTTTAATTCTAGAATTCCACTCTCTCTCTCTCTCTCTCTGTCTGTCTGTCTGTCTCTCTGTCTGTGTCTCGCTGTCTCTCTCTCTCGCTGTCTGTCCTTGTCTGTCTCGCTTCCTTCTTTCCTCAAAATCTCCCTCATTCAGCTGCACCGAAATGTTTTACTCTATTGAGGGTGCTGAACAGATATAGGTGGTTGTTGTTGTTGTTGGAGAATGATTAAGAACTGCAGAGTTGGGAACTGTCTCTGCCAACTGCCTGCCCCTCTTCCGCATTTATGTTCAAGCCCAGGTGTCCCTGGAGAGGGAGCATGTGGTGTCCAACAATACTCGTGATGCCTTTAGGGAGAGATGGGCACCCCGGGGTGCAGAGTGTTTTATTCTCCCTTCCAACTCCATTTTGATTTATTCCTCCCCCTCCCCCTTCCCTTTTATTTTTCACATAAGTATTAGCCTCATTGGGCCTTGCTTGTTGCTAGTCCTCAGGCCACATGGGTGTTTTTCCTGGTCGTGGAAAATTTAGCATAAAGATCTTGCCCACTAGTGTTACTGAGTCACTGCACACATAACCATGGGTGATGTAGGGAAAAAATAAACACTACTGGTGTACAGTGGTAATGTGGGAGATAAATGCAAAGAAAAAAGAAAAAGCGTGCAAAAGAAATAAACTGGATTCAAAGTCTCGTCACTTTTTAAAAAAAATGCAGAGTTTATTCCCAGCCCTCTGATTGGCCTGTTCTCATTACGGGAATAGGTGGAGATTGGGTTCAGTTTCCATCAGGACTGTGTGGGTTAATTTAGAGAGGAAACCAGTCTTGCACATTTGTACAAAACCATGTTTTGGATTGAGGTTTGTAATCTCCTGACTTACTCCATAATTTAATTATTCACAGACACAGTGGATTTTGGCCAGCACAACAAATTGCATTGGAATCGGCAGCAGGTTATTAAACACAGACACTTGGGAAGTGACAACGCACTTTAGAATGTGTTTTGCACAAACACAGAGAATGATTGACAGCAGCATTGACCTCAGAATGATTGACAGTTGTACTGACTGTCCTTGACATCAAGTCATCGTTTGACCAAGTGTGGCATCAAGGAGCCTAACAAAACTGGAATCAGTGGTATCAGGGAACAAATGCTGTTTGGAATCATATCTGGCCCATAGGAAGATGGTCGTAGTCGTTGGAGGTCAGTCATCTGAGCTCCAGGACATCTCTGCGGGAGTGCCTCTGGGTGGTGTCCCAGGCCCAACCATCTTCAGCTGCTTCATCTATGATCTTCCCTCCATCATAAGGTCAGAAGTGGGGTTGTTCACCGATGATTGATTGCACAATATTCAGCGCCATTTGCAACTCCTCAGATACTGAAGCAGTCCATGTTCAAATGCACCAAGGCCTGAACAATATCCTAGGCTGACAAGTGGCAAAGTGATATTCATGCCACATAAATGCCAGCCTATCACCATCTCCAGCAAGACGCAACCTAACCACTTCCCCTTGACATTCAATGGCATTATCATCACTGAATTCCCCACTGTCAACATCCCATTGACCAGAAACTGAACTGGGCTAACCATATAAATACAGTGGCTACAAGGTAGTTAGTTGCTGGGAATACTGTGGCGAGTAACTCGCTTTCTGACTCCCAAAGCCTGTCTACCATCTACAAAAACACAAGTCAGGAGTGTGATGGAATAATTTCCACTTACCTGGATGAGTGCATCTCCAACAACAGTCAAGATGCTTCACACCATCCAAGACAAACCAGTCCATTTGATTAGCACCACACCTGCAACCATTCACTCCCTCCACCACCAGTGCTCAGTAGCAGCAGTGTGTACTAGCTACAAGATGCACTGCAGAAATTCAACGAGTGCTCCTCCAACAGCACTTTCCAAACTTGTGATCTCTCCCATCTAGAAGGAACAAGGGCAGCAGGTACATGGGAACATGACCAGCATTCCCTCTGTGTTTATGCAGCTGCTCCAAGGTTCCATACATGGCATTCTGTATCAACACATCAATCATGGCATTGACTTCTGCTTATGGACATTGTTGGCTTGTGTAATTGGACAGGGAATGAGAGGGAATGCTGTGCACATGCCCTTGCAAGTCCCCTTCTGCATCTTACACCATGAGGGCTTTATCTCATTCTGTCTAGGAGTTACCTTCTGTGGAGAAAGAATTACAGTCCAATCTCCTGCTTCATAACTCTGTCACAGCAATGCCCCTAATTCCTCCAGTATCTGAGCTAGGTTCAGGGACTTGCCATTCCAGTTTGGCGAAAGAAGGCTCTGTAGGTGATTGTAGTGTTATTGTCCAAGTGATATCTCAGGCATTCTGCCACAAGAGTGACCAGAAGCAGGAAATCTGTTGGACTCATCACGTCAGGGGCCAGGTACACATTGTAGCCACAGTCTCAGCTCTGTGCTGAGTGTGGTCTTAGACTGTACTGAACTTTGAGAAGGGACATTGTCCGGGTGATTTTGGAATTCACTCTATTTGAGAATGTTACTAATCCAACATAAATGTTGTGATCGAGTAGGAGTGAGACAGACAATACAATATATTCAACATGATAATGAAGAATTGGACAGCACACAGAGAGAGTTCCTATAATTCTTTATTATATATCTCTGTAAATGTCATTGCAGATTCACATGACTTTGTGAATAATGATGAGGCAGGAAGCTTCAGGCATTGATAGGAACAATATGAGTTGTGAGGCTGCAGGCTTTATTTACACAATATATCCTTGCTGACTATAGTCTCTGGTTTTCTTCCAGCACCACTAATCCAGAATCTGGTTTTCTCTGCTGATATAATGCAGGCTGCTTTGATTATAGATATTTAGCAAGAAGGATATTGTTACCAGGAGCAAGGAGCCCAAGGGATCTGTCACCCAGCAATCAGGTTTCAAGGGAGAGGATATGATGTTGGAATTGGTAATATATTGAGAGATGGTTCCCGCTGGTAGTGTGGCCTCTAAACTCTAACCCACACCCTCACCCCCAATTCAAAATGTAACCTCAAATCCCAGTCTCTGCTGTGATATTTCTCTGAATAAATTGCCTTTCTAACAAAGTGGAGTTTTCTGCAGAGTGGTGATCAGAGGAAGTAGACAAGTCTTGCCCGGCAGGACTCTAGGACAGCTTTACATTTCAACCTGTTTCCCCACTTTACATCAAGGCTTCAGCTAAGGGCATTCCTCATCCCTGGGCCTGAATATCTGTGAGTGGTCCCACCTTTCCTCATTCTGTCTCCCACTCTTGGCCATTGCCTGATGGTTTGCCCATCTCCCCATAGCCTCCCTCCCCAGCTGAGTGTCACATCTTTCTCTCGGCTAGTGCCAAGGTTCTGACAACTAGTGGGAGGCTTCCTGAATGATCTTCCTAACTGCCGGGCCTGGCATCAGCCTGTTATGAATCAAAAAGATTTTATTTCCAGGTGCAGGGGGACATGTGGTGGGAATGTCAAGTCTGTTAGTGAAATCACTCACAACTTTAGGGGAAGTTGGATCAGGCCAGACCTTTATTACTCAGCCAATCACTGTTCTTGTTAGGTCTGGAGCCTCTCCCTGAGCCATAGTTATCTGTTTGATTCAATTCGCCTGGTTCACAGATCACCTCAGAGAGCACTTGATGGTCAACCTATTGGTGTGGGACTGGAGTCACAGGCCCAGACTGCAGCTATTGATGGAAGGCATCCTTAAATCCCTAAACGGCATTAGTAAATCAATTTTTTACAACAAACAATAAAGACTGAGTTTGTATTCACAACATAGAGCTAGCAATTTCAGGATCATTAGTCCAGCAACATCACCTGAGCTAGACTCCCTCAGAGTCTCCTTCTGGGATCACAACTGAGCTTGTGAGCTGCTACATTTGAATTACCCACAACTTGTATTGTGGTGAAGAGGAATTGCCTTACCCCTTGTGAGCTTTCACAGCTCACTCTCAGTGACAGCTGAATCCTATCTCTCATTGACCTCCAGCTGTATGTCACCCCCTCAGACATTCTCAGGTAGGTTTCTCTTTTGTGAATCTACAGAGGAGTAAGCCTGGCTGAGAAGGGGCTGAGGTTAGGGTGTGGGGTCAGTGCCTGGGGTAGTGGGATCTAAGTGGGAGGTATAGTCAGGGTTGAGAGGATGTGATGGATGCAATTGAAGGGGAGTGGGATGATGGAGTACAGAGGAGCTCTAATGGTGGTCTCAACTTTGGGAGCTGGACTTTGTGTCAGTGCCAGTTTGCGGTCTCTTTAACATCAGTCCCGAAACAGCTTGCCTCCAGTCCAGCCAGGCTACATTGCTGACCATGACACCAAGTAAAGACCAGATGAATGATACTAATCAGTGCCCACCAGGTGAGGGAGTTGTGATACCAAGGCAGGGGAAGAGATTTTTTCCAATCCATTCAGATCAGAACCTGGAGTTGATGTTTAGGCTGGGCCTCTCAGATTCAGTCACTGTGATCCAGGTGCCAAGCCCAGGTAACATTATCCTGCTAATTGCAGATTTAACTTTTAATTGTATGTATTTTTTTTTAGCAATGGTTCCATAGGCAATGTGGCCTAGTATCTGTAATGATGTCTCCTGTTTCGTCTTCCTCGATGTCTCCTGGGCTTCGATCTCCCATAGCCACTGGGACGTTGTCTCCTGTTACTGAAATACTTGCCAAAGGCCTGTTTGAGGCCCACTTGCCTGGACAGACGCTCACATGGCTGAAACTCCTCACACTTCTCCCGGTTAATCTCATATGGAGACTTGAATCGGTCCCTTCTGCCGGAATACATCAGAAACAATTAGCTGTTTCATCAATCAAAATTCCATTTTGTGGAGAATTACACAGAGATGACAGATGCTGGCCACTGGTCCAACCCTGTGTTTCCGTACCATGTGAGCCTTCTCTATCGCACCCTGTTAACGTTTCTCTCTATTCCTTTCCTGTCATGTTATTATACACATCCCCTTAAGAACCTTAAAAAGTATGCCATTCAGACCCATCAACCCTGTCTGCCATTCAACAGGAGCAGAGTTGATCCAGCCCCTCAGTTCCAATTTCATGTTTGATTCCCACACCCCAAGTCCCTTTAACCAGTCCATTCAGTTCAGCTCGACCATTTCCTGTTGGGGATGGTGATGTCCACAATCTCCCCCCTCTGGATAAATGATGTTCTCCTGAATTCCTGATTGGTTTCATGAGTGACTGCCTCATGTTTATGGCCCCAGTTTTGTCTCCTTTACAAATTGAATCATTTTCATCATGTTTACTCTGTTGATATCTTTCAGCGTTTATTTAATTTATCAGATAACCTCTCGGTCCTCATTCTTTCTTGATTTGTACTTTGAGATCACATTGATCCAAGACTAGAGTTTATAAAACAGCATTTGGTAAAATGCTGGCATGATCTCCTGAGATTGTAAAGGAAGTTACACACCTGCCCCAGTGATTGGGAAGTCGCGGTTGTCTCATAAAGGAGTTTGCATCTCTTCTCCCGAGGAACAGAACTGCAGGATTGAAGATGAATGGAGTCAATTAATCAGAAAAGACACTGACTTTAGAAATGTAGCTACCTTCCATCAGTCCATCTGATAATTCTGTGTCACTCCCCGCATTGCCTATAACCATCCCCTTCCAGAGCACTCCCCCCAGAGTCAGCCACCTATCCCCCCGCCTCCCCTGTCTTTGGTGTCAGTCCCTCCAGGGTCACTCCCTCAGTTGCTGAACCCCACCTCCAGTGCCAGTCCCCCCCCCATTCTTACCCAGCGTTACTCCCACCAGGTCACTCCCCATTTCCCTCCACCCCCCAGGATTCATCCCCCATGTCACTGCAATGGTCTCTCCCTCCAGTGTGAGCCACCTTCTGATTTCACAATTTGATGAAGATCAATGTTTCCATAAAGGTCTGGTCACAAAGAGGCTGTTAGGAAAGTTTCACTTACGATCATCTATTTCATTGGATTCGGAGGAATCTGTGAGGGAAAATATCCATAATTAGCCAATTCAGCAAAGATCTACTAAATCAACAAACCTTAACTAATTACACCAGTAAACTGTAATGATTAAATCTGAATTTCTACAGCCAGGGAAAATGAAATACCACAAAGAATTGATAAAAATGAGAAATCCCTGGGATTTTAAACAATATCAATGAGAATGAATCCTGGTGTTGTAACAGGCATGTTTCAGTCAATAAGGTGTGTTCACATTGATATAGCCAATGGGCTAGCATTTTGCTCAAGGGTCCCTCCTAAAGGTGGTAGGACAGGTTAGCAGGGGGGTTAAGGCATCATACAGGACACGTATCTTTATCAGTCATAGCATAAATTATAAGAGCAATGAGGTTATGTTGGAGCTGGACAGAACTTTGGTGAAGCTACAGCAGGAGTATTGTGTACAGTTCTGGTCACCACACTGTCGGAAGGATGTGATTGTACTGGAGGGGGGGGCAGAGAAGATTCCCCAGGATGTTGCCTGGGATGGAGCATTACAGTGATGAAGACAGGCTGGATAAGCTCGATTTGTTTTCTTTAGAACAGAAGGGTGAGGAGGACCTGATAGAGATGTGTAAGATTATGAGGGGCATGGACAGGCTGGATAGGAGCAGCTGTTCCTCTTAGTTAAAGAGGCATAATTTTAAAATGAAAAGCAGGAGGTTTAAAAGGGGATTTAAGGAAACCATTTCTCACCCAGAGGGTGGTGTGGAATGCACTGCCTGGGAGGGTGGGTTTGAAGCGGGAAACCTCACAACCTTTAAAAAGTCCTTGAATGAGCCACTTGTGGTATTGTAACACTCAAGATTATGGGCTTAGTGTGGGAAAGTGGGGCTAGTGTAGAGTTGAGAGTAGTTTTTGTTGGCACAGGCTCAATGGGCTTAAGGGATACTTCTGTACTGTCAGATGCTATGCATGGCTTCGAGATTTCACCCTCTTCTGTCTTTCACATTTCTGTTACTCAAATAGGAACTCCACAGCCGGAGATTGGAGAATTTGTCCGGACCATTGCCAGAATATTCAGATTTCCAAAATATTGGGATATTGCTGGAATATCCAAATTGCAGGAATATCAGGATTGTTGGAATATCAAGAGTACAGAGATATCCAGTTTGTAGGAGTTTCGAGATTGTTGGAATATCCAGAGTGCAGGAATATCCGGATTGCTGGAATTCTCAGATTGCCAATTCTCCTGAGTCCGGGACAATTTATTGTAGAAAAGGGCTTCCTGCAAAACACTCTTTTGCAAGAAACCTGTTTCTACAATAAATCGTCCTGGACTCTGGAGAATTTGGCAGAATCCCGTGGATTACATGATCTCCAAGAGGAATTTTGTATGTGCATGTTAACCACCTCTCCCCATTCATTAATAACATCAACACACTCATCTTATACTTGTCCAGCTCGCATTCCAAACATATTGCATTCTGCATATAACCAAGAGTTTTAATATTTCACATTCCCAACTCAATGGAAATGGTCTCTGTCTGTGTTTCACTTTCCTGACTCTCTCCTGAAAAAGCTCACTTGAGCACACTGTTCTGTTCACCCCCATGAGCTCAGTCCAATCACTGTAATAACTCTCCCAAGTGAACACTGTGGGTGCTCAGAGCCAGAGCCGGGAACTGTTTGGAAATCTCCGAAGGCATCTGGATGGGTATATGAATAGGAAGGGTTTAGAGGGATATGGGACAAATGCTGGCAAATGGTACTAGATTAATTTGGGATGTCTGGTTAGCATGGCCAAGTTGGACCAGAGGGCCTGTTTCTGTAATGTAAATTTAGATAACTTTATGAGAAAAAGAGAGAGAGAGGGTAAGAGGAGGGAGAGAGAATGGGAAAAGTGAGAAGGGGGGAAGGGTAGAGGAAAGGATCAGATCCCCAGGGACTAGACTGCAGCTTGGAGTGAATGGGGAGTCTGTATTTGAGCCAGATGTTGTCTATATCGGTCTCCGATCTCTCTCCTGTTGGACATACCTCTCATGTCCATTCCAATTTGGTGACATCAGCTCAGAGAATCTATAGAATAACTGATGAATAGTGGCTTCAGGATTAGAATGAAGGTGATTTTCTGTCATTTCAAATCTCACAGCTTGATCTCAGTTTCTGGGGGAGATCAGTTTAAGTTTGCTGTTCCCTAACTCAGTGCACACTCAACCTCTCCACTGGCCTGACTTTCTGATCATCTGGAACTAATTGCTGGTCAAACCACCAGCACCACAACAAGGTCCTTGTAATTTGTACAGGCTGTCACTTGTAAATTTGGAAATTACTTGGACATGGAAGTAACTAACCATGAAGCTTTAACTAATTACACTAACACTGGTCCTCTTTAAATTTCAGATAGATAGTCTCAGCTCACAGCAGCCAAGCCTGCCCAAAGTGAACGATGTGCATCTGTCTGGACCCTAGTCGTTGGTGAGGTATATGAGTCTGTTTCTTCGATGATGTTTTGGGATGAATGTTAAACGAATAATGGCCTCACAGACAGTGGACTGAGGGAATGTTTACATCTGCCTGAGATGGCACACAGCCCTTGGCTTCAGATGTTATCCATAAAATCTAACTCTAACATGTAGCACTTCCTCAGTAATGTCCTTCTGAAAGTGCGATCCTCCGTCAGTAATGTCCCTCAGACAGTGCGACACTCCTTCAGCACTGGCCCTCCGACAGTGCAGCACTCTCTCAACACTGATCCTCTAACAATATGGCACTCCCTCAGCACTGACCTTCCGACAGTGCAGCACTCTCTCAACACTGGGTTTGTTTGTCACAAGGTGCTTTGTTCTTCTAAGACAGAAATGAGGTTTTAAATACACATCCATCTAGGTCAGAGTTGGGAGTGAGACTCATTCTGCAAAGAGTTGTATTCTCAGGCTATACTTTTAACCCCAGCATTGAAACATCTCTACATTAAGCAACAATGTTCCATCAAACATTAAGATAAACTTTCTTGTCCTGAACATTTAGTTTTCAACGCTAAGCTATCTCTCTGTGAAATCCCCCTCAATATGTAGTTCGAGAGATTTGAAGGAAATTTGTTATTGTTAGACAGGAGTTCCTACCTGCAACACAGACAACTGCCAGAGCACAGAGACTGAGCAGAATCAGGATCCTCATCTTGTTCAGCACTTGGTCTGATTTTGTTTCCGTTACACCCACAAGATCAGCCAGAGTGTGTGTCTGAGGAACCCTGAGCTCAGGGACAGTTATAAGAGTCAGTTTATTTACAAAGTGATGACGAAGCTGATGATGATGGGTGTGGGCATTTTGGCAAAGAGTCACAGTAGGACAGAAGAGCTATTATGAAATCGGCAGCTGCTGCCAAACTTGCTCTCTTCAAGATTCTTTTCTTCAGAAAACGATTTGTTTCAGGTAACAAGAAGTCCTGAATTCACAGAATCCTGAAGGTGTGGGTTCCACTGGGTCAAGTTTTGGATTTGGGCACAGGGAAGGCATTGTCATTCCTGCAGACATTTGGGTTATTAGCAGTGATGTACAGAATGTCAACCTCACAACCTCTGGCTGTAATCTCAGTCGGGGAGTGTGGGAGGCTACAGCAGAGTCAGGGTGGGGAGGTCAGGGGAGTGGCAAGTGACACATTTTGGTGAATATGGGGCTAGCACTGAAAGTTAAACATTACCCTGAGCAAATCCATAACCAGTGAACTTGTATAACGCCTATCACAATTGCAGGAGCACCCGAGGCACTTTACAGTCAATGGTGTATTTTTGAAGTGTAATCATTTGTGCACTGTGGGAAATGTGAGGCATTTTTTTTACCAAAAGGTCCCACAAATAGCACTGAGTAAACGGGCAGGCTTTGTGGTGGGTCACTGAGTATTTAGCATTGTCCAGGACTGGAGAGAAGACCATAAGTTGCAGTTGCAGACCATTTAGCACATCAAGTCTGCTCTATCATTCAGTGAGGTTATGGCTGATCAGATAATCCTCAACCCCACTTTCTTGCCTTAACCCAATAACCTTTGGTTCACCTTCTAATCAAAAATCTGTCCTTCTCAGTCTTAAATATACTTAATACCCAGCCACGACAACCCTCTGTGGTAAAGAATTCCACAGACTCACTCTCCTCAGAGAGAAGGAATTCCTCCTCGTCTCTGTCATAAATGTGCAACCCCTTACTCTGAGATGATACCCTATGATCCTAGACTGTCCCACAAGGGAAAACAACCAGTCCACATCCACCCTGTCAAGCACCCTAAGAACCGTGTAAGTCTCAATAAGGTAATTGCTCATTCCCCTAAACTCTAGTGAGCACAAGCCCAGATTACTCAACCTTTTCTCATAAAATCCCTCCAAACGTGGAATCAGTCTGATGAATATTCTCTGAACTGCCTCCAATGCTAATCTTTTATCCATTGTTGAGGAGACCAGAATTGTTCATGGTATTCTAGGCAAGGTCTGATTATTGCCTTGAGTAGTTTTAGCAAAATCTCCATACTTTATACTCGATTCCTTTTGAAAGAAAGAACAACATTACGGAGATAAGGAGACACTTCTTCAGCCAGAGAGTGGCGAATCTATGGAATTCATTGCTACAGAAGGCTGTGGAGGCCTGGTCATTGAGTATATTTAAAACTAAGATAGATAGGTTCTTGATCATCAAGGGGACCAAGGGTTATAGGGGGAAAGCAAGAGATTGGGGTTGAGAAACTTATCAGCCATGATTGAATGGCAGTGCAGACACGATGGGCTGAATAATCTAACTTCTGCTTCTATGTCTTATCATCTTATAATATTCCATTCCAGGACTTGATTACGCTAGTGATCATTTACATTCACCAGAGAGAGACAACAGCTCTTCGGATTTAATAGCACTCCCTCAATACTGACCCTCCAACAGTACGGCACTCCCTCAATACTGACCCTCTGACAGTACGGCACTCCCTCAATACTGACCCTCCGACAGTGGTGCGCTCCCTCAGCACTGACCCTCTGACGGTGCTGTACTCCCTCAGTACTGACTCTCCGACAGTGTGGCACTCCCTCAGAACTGACCCTCTGAAGGTGCAGCACTGGTTTTATCTTTTTTACTGTTTTGGGGAACTGCTGTGTGCAAATTGGTTTCCAAATTACAAAGAGTGAATTTGAAAAGTAGTTAATTGGATGTAAAATACTTTGAGACATTCTGAGAGTGTGATCGGTACTACATAAATGCAAGTCCTATTTCCTTTGGATTCTCTGACACAATAGGGCATCCTAGTGTTCCATGTTTAGTTGGTTCATGTTGAATGCTTGGCATTCATGGTCCAATGAATTAGTTCAGCACACTGTGTCCGTTTAAACTACTTCACGTAAGAATGTTCCGTAATCCCAAACGATTTGAAAACATGTTTAAAAATGTTCACCACAAGTTCTCATCTGATAACATTCCCAAACAGAATAAACATCCTGGTATTCCATTCTGGGCTCAGGATCCATTATCGGGGTTAGATCTCTACAGGCAGTTACTAGTTACAAGTAGAAAACTCCTCCATGGCATCTTGAAATAGCTCAGTGTGGGGTACAGAAAGGTACAGTCCTGGTTTCCTACCCCTGGGACTTGCAGCAAGGCTCCAAGTCCAGCCTGCCTCCTGAGGAGCAGACTCGGTTTGCCTGGAGCAGGCTGAAATGAGTTTGAGTGAGATGAATCCACATCTTTTCAATGCATGGTCTCAATATGCAGAGAGTGAGAGACTGAAAGCTGGGAGGCAATTTCCCCAGGGGTAGGGAATCACAGGGTGCAGTGTCAGGATCAGGGGATGATCATTTTGGACTGACAAAGGGGACATTACTTCACTTCAGAATTCTCTCTTCCTCCACCTCTCCCCGCCCTTCCCTTCCTGGGGATTGTGGAGCCTCCACCACTGAAAATATTTAAGTCTGGGATTGTTGGATTCCTGATCTCTCAGGAAATTTTCGGAGATGGGGATTGGGTGAGAAAGTTAAAGACTGATCGTGTTGAATGGGGGATCGGCTTTGATGGGTAAATTTTGTTTACACTGAGAATGTAAATGAGATTTATCATTTCTGGAAATTCAGTTAGTGTCAGCTCAGATAATACACATTTTAGCATTTGCTGATATTTAGTAATTGGCATAAAGTCATAGAGAGCTGCAGCTCAGAAACAGGCCCTTCAACCCATCAAGTTTGCACCAGTCAAAACAACCACTGATCACTGGAGCATAGGAAGTTGAGAGAAGTTTATAAAATAATGAGGGATATTGATAGAGTTAATGGTAGTTGTCTTTTCCCTAGGTTGGAGGGTTTCAAGACGAGGGGGCATATTTTTATGGTGAGAGGGGAGACATTTGAAAAAGACATGGGCAAATTTTTTACATAGAGGGTGGTTCATGTGTGGAATGAATTTCCTGAGGAAGTGGTGGATGTGGGTACATTTACAACGTTTAAAAGAGATTTAGATAAGTTATTGTATAGGAAAGGTTTGGAGGGGTATGGGCCAGGAGCAGCCAAGTGGAACAAGTTTAGTTTGGAAGCAAATTCCTGCAGATGCTGGAATCTGTACTGAAAAACAACAAACACTGGAGATCTCAGCAGGTCGGACAGCATCCATGGAGAGAGAGCAAACTAACATTTCGTGTCCAGATGACTCTTCATCAGAATTTCAGCTTCAGCTCTGATGAGCAATCATGTAGACTTGAAATGTTAGCTTGCTCTCTCTCCATGGACGCTGTCTGAACCCGCTAGTTTAGTTTGGGATTATATTCAGTGTGGATTGGTTGGATTGAGGGTTCTGTTTTCTTTCTGTATGGCTATTCCTATCCCACTTCCCAGTACTTGGCCCATAGCATTCCCCTCCAAAATTTATGATCTCCTCACCATAACAGGATTTCTCTTGAGCTCTTAGCAGCCAACAAGACGCTTTATTTTTCTGAAGTGCAGTCATTGTCTTGAAGGGAGAGAGTGCACTCACCTTGTACACAGCAGGATCCCACAAGCACCTATGTGATCAATACCCGATCAGTGTGTGTTCACAAGTCGCTGCCTGAGGCATCTGGAGCAGGCTAATTGAAGATTCCCATTGGTCACCTGTGACTGTGGTAGATGATTGAAACAGTGGACCATTTACCCCAGAATAGAGAGGAAACAAAATCAAAGTCAAGAATTATGTCCTCAGCAATACATGGTCGCAATTGTCAGGAATGGCAGTTTTTTGTTATTCGTTCCCAAGATGTAGGTGTCTCTGGCTGGGTTAGCATTTATTCCCCATCACTTATTGCTCACAGGGTAGTGAAGGGTCAAAAGTTGAGGGTCCGGAGTCATATCTAGTCCAGACCGGGGAAGGATGGCAAATTTCCGTCCCGAGAGGACGTTGCTGAAGCAGGTGGGTTTTTATGACAGTGCAGCACTTCTGGTGCAGCAACTGTGACAGTGCTATATTTACATACATTGAGGCACGGGGAGGGTCTGTAATTGAATGGATCTCAATTTAACTTTGGCAGAAGGACCTCCAGATACCATTTACAGTGTAGCTACTGCAACTGTGCTGCGCAGCATTACGAGTCTGGCTTGATGGCTGAGGTCCTGCAGTAATGTTTCAATCTCCTGTTTCAGAGGTGAGGGGGTTCGCACTGATCCAAATTTAAATAATTCTAACAGAATGAATGGAAAGGACCTCATTAAAATTACAGAACTGTACAAATGTCTGTCCCTTTAAATTGTGCTCTACAATACATCAGACTTTCTTATCTGGCTGATTGCTAATTTTTCTGTTTAATGACTTCCTTCTATAATCAATGGAAACTTGGTTGAAAAGCATCCCTTTGATGTTCAGTTTCTTTGCCATCTCCTGTTTGTTGCAGGATCCCTGGAGGAAATGTTGTGTCTGAATCAAAGCTTTTTTTTCCATCTGCCAAAATGATGCAACATTAAAACATGTGGTTTGTTTTAATTTGCTAAATTCTGTCATTCCACAATGGCACGAATGGGAAAGCATTTGTTTAACTAACTCCAACTGTCATTCCACCCAGTCTGGATATTAATCCCTTAGTTTCAATCAGAATCCTTCCTCTTTGGAGGAATGTTCCTTTCAGTCTTTAACATAAATTACTTTAAAGGCAAGTAGTTAATCTTCAGAGGCTTCAAAGGAGTGATAGCTAGAATCTGACATCAGCTCACGTCAGGAAATACTCAGAGAGTCCACCAAAAACTTGCTCAAAGAGTTTGGTTTTGAGCAAGTTACAGACAGAAAGAGGTTAAGGGAGGGAATTCCAGAGTTCAAAATCAGGGGACTAAGGCACAGCCATTGGAGCGATGAGAATCAGATCCACAGGGTGGGGTGGGGGTGGGTGGGGGTGTGAGTGAGAGAATGTGACTCTTGCAAACCTCTCAACATCTCTGGACAGTCCTGAGTATTGACACACCAGATTGAATAAAGCACACCAGATGTCAATCCTACACTTGTGTTCCTGCAGTGAGTAACGCACTTCCTGACTCCCCAAAGCTTGTCCTCCATCTACAAGGCACAACTCAGGAGTGTGATGGGATACTTCCCACTTGCCTGGATGAGTGCAGCCCCAACAACGCTCAAGAAGCTCGACACCATCCAGGACAAAGCAGCTGCTTGTTTGGCACCACATCCACAAGCATCCACTCCCTTCACCACTGACCCTCAGTAGCAGCAGTGTGTACTGTTTACCAGGGCTCCTTCAACGGCACTTTCCAATTCACAACCACTTTTTCAAATGCACCCCTGGGCTTTGAGTGTTGCTATCTGGCGAGCATTTATAACCTTTCCCTAGCTGCCCTTGAAATGACTGGGTTAAATGGCCATGTCTTAGGCCAGTTAAGAGTCAGCCACATTGCTATGAGTCTGGATTCACTAGACCAAGTGAGGATGGCTGTTTTACTTTCATGAAGGGTATTAGTGAACCAGATAGGTTTTTCTCGAAAATTGACAGTGGTTTCATGGTCATCAGCGGATTCTTAGTTCTTAATTTTGAATTCAAATTCCACCATCTGCTGTGGCAGGGTTTGAGTCAGAGATCCCAGAACATTTGCTTAGTTTTTGGATTAATTGCCTAGCAATGATAACACTTGGCTATTGCCTGCATCTAGAAGAAGAAAAGGCAGCAGGTAGACAGGAACCCTCACACATAGACACATTGAAAATAGGACCAGCGGTAGGCCATTCGGCCCTTTGAGCCTGTTCCTGTATTCAATATGATCAAAGCTGATCATCCAAATCAGTCCCATGTTCCTGCTTTCTCTCCATACCCTTCAAACTCTTTAGCCCTAAGAACTATGTCTAACTCCTTGAAAATATTCAATGCTTTGGCCTCAACTGTTTTCTGTGACAGAGAATTCCACAGACTCCCCACTCTCTGAATGAAGACACTTCTCTTCATCTCAGTCCTAAATGATTCACCCTGTATCCTTACAGTGTGAACCTGGTTCTGGACTCCCCTTGTCATCTTCCTGAATTTACCCTGGCTGTCTTGTTAGAATTTTATACGTTTCTATGAGATTCCACTTCATTCTTCTAACCTCCAGTGAAACAGTTTTAATTGATCCAGTCTCTCTTAATACATCAGTTCTGCCAATCCAGGAATCAGTCTGGGAAACCTTTGATGCACTTCCTCCATAACCAAAACATCCAACATCCTTCCTCCGATAAGGAAATTGAAACTGCCTACAATATTCCAGGTATGGTCACACTGAGTTGTTGTGTAATTGCAGCAAGACATCTCTGCTCCTGTACTGGAATCCTCTAATTATGAAGGCCAACATTCCATTTGCCGTCTTCACTGCCCACTACACCTGCAGTGCTGTATAAGGACATCCAGGTCTCATTATACCTGTCTTTCCCAAGTTATCACCATTCAAGTTTCCATATCACCTGCAAGTTCCCCTCCAAGTCATTCACCATCCTGACTTGGAAATATATTGTCATTCCCTCATTTTTGCTGGGTTAAAATCCTGGAACTCCCTCCCTAATAGCAATGTGGGTGTCCCTACACCAAATAGACTCCAGTTGTTCAAGGCAACAGTTCACCACCACCTTCTCCAGGGCAACTAGGCACAGGCAATAAATGTTGGCCCAGCCAGACACGCCCGTGTCCCATGAATGAATTTTAAAATCTGTTGGTGATGCCATTGAATGTGGAGAGGTTAGATTCTCTCTAGTTAGAGATTGTCATTAAATACTGCATGTGTCCCCTTTCTCAGTTCTGCTTTTCTCTGGCTCTCATCAAATATTTCATCATATCCCCCAATTCCACAAATAAATTGCTATGATCATTCTTATAATTGAGAAAAATCCTCACTGGAACCACTAATTAGGAGGTGGTGTGGTTGGAACACATATGGGATGCCTTTGTATGTACTCACTGACTTGAGCTCTCTTTACTGGAAATGGTCTAATCTACTAAAACCAAGAGGACAAGGATATCCACACAAAATTTTCTTTAAAAGAGATGGGTTCAGTCTTGATGAATAATGATAGTCTTTTACTTCTTCCTTACTGTCTTGTTATGTAATCTTTGATATACATAATGGTGTCTTGTGAGTAAGTTCACATCCTGAATACAAAAACAACTGAACAACTCAGCAATGTACTGAAAACAACAAATTCTAGAGATCACAGCGAGTCAGACAGCATCCATGAAGAGAGAGCAAACACACTAGTTAGCTCTCCCAGGAACTGTCCTTTAAATCCAGATGAATAGAGCAGATCTCGTGATGACAGTTAATCCTTTCAGGCACTAATTGCCTTAAACAACATCCTTCTCCCAATATGCCTCAGCTCCATCCATCCCTAACTTTACACAGTTACACTCCAGTCTCTTTCTTCCCGGTTGTTCCCAGGAATTTATTGTTGATATTACACATAGTCCTCTGTCCTCTGGTTTCAAGTCTTACCTTTTTTCATTTGGGCTGGTTTTAATACTTCTAGAGACCAATCGAAGAGGGGGTGGTGCTTCTTTTCAACTGATGGTGAACTTTGCACAGTCTATAATGACATCAGTGAACATTTATACACCTCACACAGTTTGGATGATTTATTTTTCACTATCCTGGCGTGCCTTAACCAAATGGTGAACATTGTGAACCAGCTGAGGCACACACTCTTTTTGCTGCTTAGGCTGATCTTTTATTTTCTACCCAGAGACGCTGTGACACACCTTTGATTTTTAATTTCCAACATTGTTCAGAAATGTTATGACACACCTCTGGACTTTAACTTGGGCCTCCTGGCTCAGAAGCAAGGATACTACTTGGTCCCATTCTCTCATTGCCTTCTCTCACACACATAAGCCCTTCCTGATGAAGGGAAATGTTGATTCTCCTACTCCTTGGATATTGCCTGACCTGCTGTGCTTTTCCAGAACAACACTCTCGACTTCTCTCACACACACCAACTTTCAATTTTACTGAGCAAACACCCCAACTGAACAGCTGAGACTTGGAGATACCTGTGTGGTTATGTACTTTAAATGCATTCAAGGTCCAGTTCCCTTTCCCAAAGCTCAGAGTTGTTTTTATTCATTCACAATGTGTGGGTTTCAATGGTTAGGCCAGCATTTATTGCCTATCCCTCGTTGCCCAGAGAGTACTTAAGAGTCTGAGTCACATGTAGGCCAGACAAGATAAGGAGGATAGATTTTTGGGCGCACAGTGGCTCAGTGGTTAGCTCTGTTGCCTCATGGTGCCAGTGACCCGGATTCAATTCCAGCCTCAGGTGATTGTCTCTTGGAATTTGCACATTCTCCGTGTGTCTGCATAGGTTTTGTCGGGGTGCACAGGTTTCCTCCCAGAGTTGTGCAGGTTAAGTGCATTGGCTATGCTAAATTGCCTGTAGTGTCCAGAAATGTGCAGGCTAGGTGGATTATCCATGGTAAAAACAAGGACTGCAGATGCTGGAAACCAGATTCTAGATTAGAGTGGTGCTGGAAAAGCACAGCAGTACAGGCAGCATCTGAGGAACAGGAAAATTGACATTTCGGAATAGAGCCTTTATTCCTGATGAAGGGCTTTTGCCCGAAACGTCGATTTTCCTGCTCCTTGGATGCTGCCTGAACTGATGTGCTTTTCCAGCACCACTCTAATCTAGGATTAGCCATGGGAAATGCATGGTTACAGGGATAGGGTATGGGGGTGGGACTGGTTGGTACGCTGTTCGGAAGGTCAGTGTGGACTCGAATGGCCTGCTTCCACACTGAGAAGATTCTATGATCCTCTTCCCTTAAATGATGTTAGTGAACCAGGTGGGTTTTTAACAACAATTGACAATGGTTATTATATCCTCTTCATTCCAGGTTCTTACAGAATCCAAATTCCACCATTCCTGGGATTCAAACTCAGCTCCCCAGAACATTAGCTGTGTTTCTGGATCAATAGTCTGGCGATAATACCACTAAGCTGCCACCTCCATTTAATTTTGATTATTGGATTGAAACGTGCCTTCTTTGATTTTTTCAAAAATGCCGAGCAACCTAAAGCCTTTCAGAATTCACAAGTTTAAGCTCAGAGTTGAATAGCATTAAGTTAGTGGGCACTTGTGTTGTGGGACTATCCCATTAGATCTTATCATGTGGTTAGTCAGTATGCAAACATTTACGTAATTTTAATGAACATGGTGTTGAGTGGGAGTCGGTTCCATTCCTGTGTTTAATACAAGCCGGGATTTTGTGGTTCTGACAGCTCCTCGTGATTTTGGAGCTTGTGTGTTTTCCATTCCTCCTGACGGTCTAACAATCTCTTGTCTGTTTCTGGCTCTGTAGCTGAGGCAGTTCATGCTTCCTGTTCTGTTTATTTTGGGAGTTGTGTGGGATGAATGGGGCTAATAAATCAGATCATTAACTTATCATTGACAGTGTTCAGCAATATGTAACAAAATGATACGTTTTAGATTGAGAAACAGAGACACATTCTTGAGTGTATCCCATTCCTTTCCTCTTTACCCCAGAGAGCAAGACGGAGTTTGCTTTTCTAGAACACATTCCAAAGCCAGAATTCAATGAATTTTTCAGAGTTGTCTTACAGGCAGGTGAGGACGGGTGATCGGTTCCCTTCTTTTTAAACCACTCTCGGTTGATATTTTTATTTTGTTTTTAACACACTTCAGTTAAGGCTTTATTAGCTAGATTCAGATGAAAGAGCCAAATTCCAAAGTTTTCTTGAGTGAAGGAAAGAGGATTGTTATTGCCTGCTACCCTGAAAAACTAATAACACAATGTCAAACATGAACTAGAGGGCATAGGTTTAGGGCGAGAGGGGAAAGATATAGAGTCATAGAGATGTACAGCATGGAAACAGACCCTTCGGTCCAACCCGTCCATGCTGACCAGATATCCCAACCCAATCTAGTCTCAACCTGCCAGCACCCGGCCCATATCCCTCTAAATCCTTCCTATTCATATACCCATCCAAATGCCTTTTAAATGTTGCAATTGTCCCAGCCTCCACCACATCCTTTGGCAGCTCATTCCATACATGTACCACCCTCTGTGTGAAAACGTTGTCCCTTAGGTCTCTTTTATATCTTTCCCCTCTCACCCTAAACCTATGGCCTCTAGTACTGGACTCCCCGACCCCAGGGAAAAGACTTTGTCTATTTATCCTATCCATGCCCCTCATAATTTTGTAAACCTCTATGAGGTCACCCCTCAGCCTCCGACGCTCCAGGGAAAACAGCCCCAGCCTGTTCAACCTCTCCCTGTAGCTCAGATCCTCCAACCCTGGCAACATCCTTGTAAATCTTTTCTGAACCCTTTCAAGTTTCACAACATCTTTCCGATAGGAAGGAGACCAGAATTGCACGCAATATTCCAACAGTGGCCTAACCAATGTCCTATACAGCCGCAACATGACCTCCCAACCCCAATACTCAATACTCTGACCAATAAAGGAAAGCATACCAAACGCCTCCTTCACTAGATTAGAGTGGTGCTGGAAAAGCACAGCAGTTCAGGCAGCATCCGAGGAGCAGGAAAATAGCTCCAATTTTGGTGTCATCTGCAAACTTACTAACTGTACCTCTTATGCTCGCATCCAAATCATTTATGTAAATGACAAAAAGTAGAGGACCCAACACCAATCCTTGTGGCACTCCACTGGTGACAGGCCTCCAGTCTGAAAAACAACCCTCCACCACCACCCTCTGTCTTCTACCTTTGAGTCAGTTCTGTATCCAAATGGCTAGTTCTCCCTGTATTCCATGAGATCTAAACTTGCTAATCAGTCTGGGACCTAAGGGGCAACTTTTTCACGCACAGGGTCACGCATGTATGGAATGAGCTGCCAGAGGAAGTGGTGGAGCTGGTACAATTAAAACATTTAAAAGGCATCTGGATGGATATATGAAAAGTTTGGAGGGATATGGGCCGGGTGCTGGCAAGTGGGACTAGATTGTGTTGGGATATCTGGTCTGCATGGACGGGTTGGACCGAAGGGTTTGTTTCCGTGCTGTACATCTCTCTGACTGTATGTGCACAAACACAGGTAATAAGCTAAAATGGAGCGGTGAAGTGGGCAGTGTCCAATACTGATAGGAAGATAAAGACAATTACAGTTTTTTTAAAGAGATCCTTAAGTGGTGAGAAGGACCTGAACCCAGACAGTTTCCTTGGAATTAGAATGAGCTTTATTGTCATATGTGCTCACATGAGTACGATGAAAAATTTACAAGTCACTACTAATGGCACCATCTTAGGTACCATGGTACACAGGCACAGATTCATAAGTATAAAGTCTTCGGGGAAACAATTGGAAAAATAAAGAAATAAAAAGTCCAGGAATAAATTAGAAAAATAGAGGTATAAGAGTTCAGAATAACAGTCCTTCCAAGCCAGACTGCACTGGACTTCAACTCGATGCCAGGAGTCCACACTGAAGCTGGGAATCAGATCCATGCTGAGTTTGGAGTCCACGTTCATGCTGAGACCGGGAGTTTGAGTCCACACTGAGGCTGGGAGTCCGAATCCACTCTGGGGCCGGGAATTTGAGTGCCCCCTAGGCTGGGAGTTCAAGTCCACACTGAGGCTGGGAGTTCAAGTCCACACTGAGGCTGGGAGCCCGAAACCACACTGAGGCCTGGAGACTGAGTCCACTCTGAGGCCGGGAGTCTGAGTCCAGTCTGAGGGCAGGAGTTTTAGTCCATGCTAAGGCCGGGATTCCGAGTCCACGCTGAGGCCGGGATTCCAAGTCCACGCTGATGCCTGGAGTTTGATTCCACACTGATGCCGAGAGTTTGAGTCCATTCTGAGTCCACGCTGAGGCCGGAAGTTCAGGTCCACGCTGAGGCTGGAATAAAAGAATGACTAGAGTAGGAATAGGTCCAGTCAAGGATAGTAGTGGGAAGTTGCGTGTGGAGGCTGAAGAGATTGGGGAGACACTGAATGAATACTTTTCGTCAGTATTCACTCAGGAACAGGACATTGTTGCCGATGTGAATACTGAGTCACAATTAATTAGAATGGATGGCTTTGAGGTATGTAGGGAAGAGGTGTTGGAAATTCTGGAAAGGGTGAAAATAGATAAGTCCCCTGGGCCTGATGGCATTTATCCTAGGATTCTCTGGGAAGCAAGGGAGGAGATTGCAGAGCCATTGGCCTTGATTTTTATGTCCTCGTTCTCTACAGGAATAGTGCCAGAAGACTGGAGGATAGGAAATGTGGTTCCCTTGTTCAAGAAGGGGAGTAGGTATAACCCTAGTAACTGTAGGCCGGTGAGTCTCACTTCTGTTGTGGGCAAAGTCTTAGAGAGAATTGTAAGGGATAGGATTTATGAACATCTGGATAGGAATAATGTGATCAAGGATAGTCAGCATGGTTTTGTGAAGGGCAAGTCGTGCCTCACAAACCTTATTGAATTCTTTGAAAAGGTGACAAAGGAGGTTGATGAGGGGAAAGCGGACTTTAGTAAGGCGTTTGATAAGGTTCCCCATGGTAGGCTACTGCAAAAAATACGCAGGTATGGCATTGAGGGTGAGTTGGAGGTTTGGACTAGGA
>NC_057748.1:1429354-1432874 GCF_004010195.1 Chiloscyllium plagiosum
CCCTCTTTATGGGCATTTAAACAGGCATTGGATAGGCATATGGAGGATAGTGGGCTAGTGTAGGTTAGGTGGGCTTGGATCGGCGCAACATCGAGGGCCAAAGGGCCTGTACTGCGCTGTATTTTTTCTATGTTCTATGTTCAGGTCCACGTTAAGGCCGGGATTCCGAGTCCAGGCTGAGGCCGGGATTCACAGTCCAGGATGAGGCCGGAAGTCTGAGTCAACTGTTTTCTTGTTATTTTCTCTATCATTCTCTTTCTCTTTGCCTATTTCTCCATCTCTCTCTGGCAAAGGAGCTTGGTTTGTAATGAAATAGGTGAAATGCCAGTACAGCCCAGAGCTCCCAGAGGGCAGCCAAGCACCTGACTGTAAGAGTGGCCACTGATAGGCTCCTGTGCTAGACAATCCTGTCTCAGCAATACCTCACTAAGACCACTCCCCCTCCTCGAATATTGTGTTCAGAATCTGTACACAAATATGCGTGGCTATTGGACAGAAGGTCATGCATCATTGAGTCTTGCAGGGAGAGAGTATGAGAGTTTTCATGATTGCTTCTGTTAGGGTCACTGTTTTGGATACGTGTATGTGAAGAAGATCAAGGAAGTATAGCTGACTCAATCCGTCAGCGTATTGTCACTTGATCAGACAGATCCTGGCTGGTTTGTACAGAGGCACTATTAACAAGCTCTCTTTTGAATGTGGCCAGGTTCTTTATTCTCTGGGAATGTTCTATCCTCCCATATAAACAAAACCCCAGTCATAGTATTCGCAATATGAACAAAAGTGCTCTTTACTCTATATCTAACCCCGTGTTGTCCCTGTCCTGGGAGTATTTAATGTGGGACAATTTAGAGGAAGCTTCACTCTCTATCTAACCCAGTATTGTCCCTGTTGTGGGAGCGTTTGATGGGGACAGTGCCGAGGGAGTTTTACTCTGTATCTAACTCCGTACTGGGAGTGTGTTCTCAAAATATAAATTATTCCTTCTCTTTATATTCATGAGTGAAAGAAACACAAAATATGGAGCAAAAATAACCAAATAATGTGCCTTTGCTGTTTGCTGGAATATTCGCTGTCGTGTTTTGAGTTTTGTTTTGTCATGCTTCTCGCTGTCACACAGTTAACGATGGGACACCTGCCGGAAATGAAACAACAGGAACTGGATGGGAATGAAATAAAATACAGCGAAAAGCAGTGAGTGTATAACATGAAGGTAATAGGCATTTTATAGAAAGATATTGGAAAAGTAACCAGAAGATAATGAGAGTGTAACTGGAATTCACTGAGTGTTGAATGGAAATAAAATAGGAACATGATGGGATTGTAACAGGAAAGTAACGGTTTGTAGTTGAAAGCTCTTTGGTAGTTAATGACAATGTTCGTTTTTGGACCTGGTTGAATTTCTCTTTAAACACCAAGGACTTTATTAATTTGTTGTGTAGGTGGATGAAGGCTGTTTATTTAGTATTTGAGTTTCCCAAGGATAAATCAAAATTGTCGTCTTAAGCCTCACCCAAACCCATCAACTCCTACTCACATCCTAAAATACACAACCCAGAAAACCAAACTCACCCACTACAGCTGGCTCCCTCTCAAAGCTGGAGTGGTTTTCATGCAAAAAAAATCTTGTCAGCAACATTCTAACCACCTCGGACAGGAGACAACAGATTTATTCAGGCCCTATATGAATATTGGACAAGTGGATCTCAGTCCTTGCAAATGCTAGGTCGATGTTAACCCCTTTATGGCTGTGCTGGGCTCAGTCTGTGCTGATTGTGGGGCAGGTGAACAATGTTGGAAAATCAGCAGAGCCTGCTTAATGAGGAAATAGCGTTTAATTGACAGTGCGATGGTACAGAATCCTGATAAATATAACAGAAAGAATTTCCACATTTATCAAATCAGACTGTTCAGTGTCACCACAAGGAGTCAACAGAATTATACTGCTCTGGAGTGCGATTCATGAAAGGGCACCAGGGGCAGATCCCATGGGAACTTGCCAAAATAAATTGGACAATTATTGAAGATAAATAATTGCAGGGCTCTGGGGAAGTGGGTTTTAATGGACAGCTCTTTCAAAGGCATAATGGGCTGAATGGCCACCTTCTGTACTCACTAATTTATGATCTCATGAGTGGATATTTCCTCCAGTGTGGGATACTGGAAGAGAGAAAGGGAGAGATCATGAGAGTAGAGCAGTGTAGTATGAAGAGTTAATGACTATGATGTCAATAGTCAGCGTGATGTCAAGGTGACATCAGACGACATGTATATGGAATTTGGGGACAGACCTTTCTCGTAGAGTTTGGTTAAAGTCTGTCCTGTAACTAGTGTCAATATTCAGTCCATGCTCACAGGGTGCACCGAGGTGGTGTCCAGCTCTTTACTAAAGTCAACCAGAACCCAGTTGACACTTAGCAATAAATTCAGAAACACCATCACTCACAAAAACTGCAAGATATAGGACACTCTGTCCAGGAAAAAGCTACACATCCTGGTGGTCCATTAAAATGGGTTTACATAAAGATTTCCATCATAAAAGTCCTGCAGATGATGGAAATCTGAAACAGTAATTGAAAGTTGCTGCAGAAACTCAGCAGGTCTGGCACCATCTGTGGAGAGAGAAACAGAGTTAATATCCAGCCTGACATTTTTTACATTGACAGGTTTACAATCTGATCATCTGCTTTTGTGGGTGAGAGCTGAACTTTTGATCTTTGTTTCTTTGAATATGATCTCCCATCAAAAACAAGGTCAATGTAATTCCCTGAAAGAGAGAAGAGAAGCTGAATATTAATTCAGACTGGAACCTTGCTCCCTTCCTTCAGTTTCTGTCATAAGACTGACTGGTTGGAGAATGTACATTACATCTGCAACTTCTGGTTACCTGAGAAAGTGCTGACTTTGTAATGAGTCACAACTTAATCCTGGATGTCCCATTCCAGAGAGGAAGAGGTTTGGTACAGTAAGATTGCCATAGTCCCAGAAGACCATGGGGCTGCTCTCTCATTACAGAGGACAACTGGTGGTGGTTTAGTCTGAGGGTCACTGTGCCTCAGTAAAGAGAAAGGTTGAGAAAGAGAGTCCTTCACGGTAACCTCAGCTAGAGTGGGAATTGAACGCACTCTGTTGGTATCATACTATATAACATAAAAGTTAGGTAGTGATATCCTAATAGCAGCAATGCTGACTTTCACTGTTTGACATAATACACGACCCACTTGGATACAAAGCCGAAGGCTGGAGATGCCTGTAAAGTTAATTCCTAGCTTGCATCAGAAACTTCATGAGAAATTAAATCAAAAGTCATGTTGGGGGTGCAGTTTGCAATTAAAATTTAAAAAGACGTGTGGGGTAACTTTTTCACACAAAGGGTAGTGTGTGTATTGAATCAGCTGCCAGAGGAAGCTGGTACAATTACAACATTTAAAAAATATCTAGATGGGTATATGATAGGAAGAGTTTAGAGGGATATGGGCCAAATGCTGGCAAATGGGACATGGTCTGATTGGGATTTCTG
>NC_057748.1:1433374-1496823 GCF_004010195.1 Chiloscyllium plagiosum
ATAAATGTAGTTCTGCTGTTTTCGTTTTCACTCAGGCAGTAACGCTGAGCTGTGGTCAGGGGTTGAGCACATTGAAGTTGTTTTTGGGTTGGTGTGTTGCTGGAGGTGGTGAGGAATTGGATAAATGAAACTGTTTGAGAATGTGATTATTTCTCTGCTTTTGAATTTACTGCAGCTCTGGCTCAAAATGTCTGGGAAAGATCTGGAATCTTCCAGATCTCACTACCTCCATTATACCAAAATAACTTGCTGCTGATTCTGGGAAACTGAAATGAAACAGAAAGTGCTGGGTCCTCTCACTGTCACTGGCAGCATTTGGACAGAAAGAGTTGGTAATTATTTTCTGATGTGCCTGTGTTAGGTTTTAAGATAGGTTTTAAACAATTGAGAGACAGAGTGGGCAGTACAGGGACTGAGGTTTAGATTAGAGTAGTGCTGGAAAAGCACAGCAGTTCAGTCAGCATCAGAGGAGCAGTAAAATCGCGTTTCGGGCAAAAGCCCTTCATCAGGAATACAGGCAAAGTGCCTGAAAGGTGGAGAGATAAATGAGAGGAGGATGGTGGTGGGGAGAAAGTAGCATAGAGTACAATAGGTGAGTGGGGGAGGGGATGAAGGTGATAGGTCAGGGAGGAGGGTGGAATGGATAGGTGGAAAGGAAGATAGGCAGGTAAGACAAGTCATAGGGACAGTGCTAAGCTGGAAGTTTGGAGCTGGGGTGAGGTGGGGGAAGGAGAAATGAGGAAACTGGTGAAGTCCACATTGATGCCCAGGGACTGACAAACTGACTATAACCGGGTGGATGACCAGACAGATGCTGGTGAAGAGGTGTTGGGAGGCAGTTCTTGTGGTCGTTTATTTTACAAAATAATCTCAGGAACCTCATAACACTCGTTTATTGAGTCAATGTGGGAAGAGTCCAACCCAGAACAGATTCCAATGTAATGCACTAACTCAATGAGGATTCTTCAGATATTTATACATTATAAATCACATAGACGGTACTCTCAACCAGATTCCGATATAATCTGTTTTAGACAAACACCTTGTTTCTCACATATTCCGAAAGTGGCAGGGCACCTATTAGCCTTGGTCTGCCCTTTCCTGATCTTCCCAGGGGACAGTCTATCTCCTTCCAGAGCTAGAACTTCATTCCTGCCCCTGGCTAAACACCACTGCTTAGTCCTTCTCACTGTGGGACACCGTCACGTCCCATTCCCAAATCCCACCTCAGGGTTAATGCTGGACTGGCCACATTGCATTTTCCCAGAAGCTGTCTGTCTGCTGCTCCAACATCTCAGGGTGATTGTGCAGTTTAAATTATTTTCCTTTTGAACCTGACTCCTTCCTTGAATAAGAATAAATGAAAATGAATCTTAAATGATTGATATGATTATTGCGAATGAGGTTAACCAGAATTCTGGACCTCACTCTAATCCCAGCTGAACCCATGCTATCCCCAAACTGCCCCTGAGCACAATGAGGTCGGAAAGGATAAAGTCAAGCACAACACAGGAACAGGCCCTTTGGCCCACCAAGGCTACGCGGACACATAATGCCTTCCCAAACTAAGAACCTTTTGCCTCTATGTGGTCTGTATCCCTCTTTTTCCTGCCTATTCATTTATCTGTCAGGATGCCTCTTAAACATTGCTATTGTATTTGCCTCCACCACCTCCTCTGGCAGTGCATTCCAGGCACTTACCACCCTCTGTGTAAAAAACCTGTCCCTGGCATCTCTTTTAAACTTACCCCCTTTTACCTTAAACCTATGTCCCCTGGTAACTGACATTTCTACCTTTGGAAAAAGACTCTGACTATCCACTCTATCCAGGCCTGTCATCATTTTGTAAACTTCTGTCAGGTCGCCCCCTCATCCTTCAACGTTCAAGTGAGAACAAACCTAGTTTGTCCAATTCCTCTTCATAGCTAATACCCTTCAAACTAGGCAATATCCTGCTGTACCCTCTCTAAAGTCTCCACATCCTTCTGGTAATATGGCAACCAGAACTGTACATAATATTCCAAATATGGCGTAGCTAAAGTTCTATACAGCTGCAACATGACTTGCCAATTTTTAATCTCTATGTTCTGACTGATGATGGTAAACATGCCTTGCACTGCCTTAACCACCTTAACCATTTGTGTTGCCACTTTCAGAGAAATGTGGATCTATATGCCTAGATCCTTCTGTGTTGATGCTACTAAGGGTTCTGTCATTTACTGTATATATCCCTTCTGCATTAAATCTTCCAGAATGCATCATTGCATATTTGTCTGGATTAAACTCCATTTGCAATTTCTCCACCCAAGTCTCCAGCCTGTCTATATCCTGTTGTATCCTCTGGCAGTCCTCCTGACTATCCGCAACTCCTCCAATCTTTGTGTCTGCAAACCTATTAATCAGGTCACCTACCTTCTCCTTCTATTCATTTATATATCTTAGAAACAACAGGGGTCTCAGCACTGATCCCTGTGGAACACTAGTAATCATAGATCTCCATTGAGAAAAATACCCTTCCCCCACTTTTCTGTTTTCTGTGACTAAGCCAGTTCTGTATCCATCTTAGCATCTCAGTGTGGATCCCATGTGATTTTACCTTTTGTACCCGCCTGCCATGAGGGATCTTGTCAAGGGCCTTGCTACAATCCATCTTGACAACAGCTACCGCCCTGCCCTCATCAATCATCTTTGTCACTTCCTCCAAAGGCTCAATCAAGTTCGTGAGATATGACTTGCCCAGTACAAAACCATGTTGCCTATCGATAATAAATCCATAGTTTTCCAAGGAGAAACCCCAGTCAAAGATAAGGAAGTACTGGTACAGAACGAGGCATTACCAGAACATTGTGACAAAGGCAGAGATAGCAAGAGAATAGAGTCCTTACAGGGGGCAGGATAGTGGGACGAAGCCATCTCTGAGTGTCAGTGTGTTGATGATAGGCATTAATCAATAGTCTATCCCCAGAAACGGAGACAGAGAAGTTGAGGAGTTGGAGATGAAGGGAAGGATGGACATGAGAAGCGAAGGAGATGACGTTGTTCAGACTGGGAGGGGATCAGCAATCTGCAGTCTCCAATATTCCGGACATTGAGGGGTTTCCCGGCATGGGGATGGTGGTGATGGAGGGGATGGTGGTGGGGATTGGTTTGGAGTAATGAAGGTTCCATACACCCCATGAGGATGTGCGTGAAGTTAGGGGCGAAGTTTTTCAATGTGAGGATGAGCTCAGATCCAGCAGAGGAGAGCAGGTTGATGGGAGTTGTGCCTTTGTACAAGGGAGAAGCAGAGAGTCGGCTGACCATCCTGGTGGGGGATGGAGACATGGAGAGATTGGATCTTCACGATGAGGTGAGTAAGCACTAGCAAACTGTGAATCCTTAGAAGAGTATAAAGGAAGTAGGAATAAACTTATGAGGGAAATCAGGAGGGCAAAAGACGGACATGAGATAGCTTTGGCAAATAGAATTAAGGAGAATCCAAAGGGGTTTTACAAATATATTAAGGACAAAAGGGTAACTAGGGACAGAATAGGGCCCCTCAAAGATCAACAAGGCAACCTTTGTGTGGAGCCGCAGAAAAGGGGGGAGATACTAAATGAGTATTTTGCATCAGTATTTACTGTGGAAAAGAATATGGAAGATATACACTGTAGGGAAATTGATGGTGACATCTTGAAAAATGTCCAGATTACAGCGGAGGAAGTGCTGGAAGTCTTGAAACACATAAAAGTGGATAAATCCCCAGGACCTGATCATGTGTATCCCAAAACTCTGTGGGAAGCTGGGGAAGTGATTACTGGTCTCTTGCTAGATATTTGTATCATCGATAGTCACAGGTGAGGTGCCGGAAGACTGGAGGTTGGCTAACATGGTGCCACTGTTTAAGAAGGGTGGTAAGGACAAACCAGGGAACTATAGACCAGTGAGCCTGACGTCAAGTTGTGGGTAAGTTGTTGGAGGGAATCCTGAGGGACAGGATGAACATGTATTTGGAAAGGCAAGGACTGATTCGGGATAGTCAACATGGCTTTGTGCGTGGGAAATCATGTCTCGCAAACTTGATTGAGTTTTTTGATGAAATGACAAAGAGGATTGATGAGGGCAGAGCAGTAGATGTGATCTATATGGACTTCAGTAAGGCGTTCGATAAGGTTCCCCATGGGAGACTGATTAGCAAGGTTAGATCACACGGAATACAGGGAGAACTAGCAATTTGGATACAGAACTGGCTCAAAGGTAGAAGACAGAGGGTGGTGATGAAGGGTTGTTTTTCAGATTGGAGGCCTGTGACCAGTGGAGTGCCACAAGGATCGGTGCTGGGTCCTCTACTTTTTGTCATTTATATAAATGATTTTGGATGTGAGCATAAGCGGTATAGTTAGTAAGTTTGCAGATGACACCAAAATTGGAGGTGTGGACAGCGAAGGGGGTTACCTCAGATTACAACAGGATCTTGACCAGATGGGCCAATGGGCTGAGAAGTGGCAATGGAGTTTAATTCAGATAAAGCGCGGTGCTGCATTTTGGGAAAGCAAATCTTAGCAGGACTTACACACTTAATGGTAAGGTCCTAGGGAGTGTTGTTGAACAAAGAGACCTTGGGCTGCAGGTTCATAGCTCCTTGAAAGTGGAGTCACAGGTAGATAGGATAGTGAAGAAGGCGTTTGGTATGCTTTCCTTTATTTGTCAGAGTATTGAGTACAGGAGTTGGGAGGTCATTGACCTTATAGAGGTTTATAAAATTATGAGGGTCATGGATAGGGTAAATAGACAAAGTCTTTTCCTTGGGGCCAGAACTAGAGGGCATAGGTTTAGGGTGAGAGGGGAAAGATATAAAAGAGACCTACAGGGCAACTTTGTCACGCAGAGGGTGGTACGTGTATGGAATGAGCTGCCAGAGGAAGTGGTGGAAGCTGGTACAATTGCAACATTTAAGAGGCATTTGGATAGGTATATGAATAGGAGGGTTTGGAGGGATATGGGTCGGGTGCTGGCAGGTGGACTAGATTTGGTTGGGATATCTGGTCGGCATGGACGGGTTGGACCAAAGGATCTGTTTCCATGCTGTACATCTCTATGATTCTATAAGTGACGGAAGAGGGCACTGACAGAGCTGCAGGCAAAACCGGGAAGAGAACCAAGAGACGGAAAGAACTTCACAACTTTTCCAAAAGGAAATTCTCTGTCTCACATCAGAACACAGAGGCCAGATCCAGACTTGAGAAAGAGAGTCATGCTTTACAAAAACAATATCTTTTTGTTGAAGTCTGTATCTTGCTTCCCAGTTCTCAGGAGAGAAGCTTCAATCTCATCTTCCTTTAGAAACATTGAAGGGAACATTGGGAGAAACAAGCTTCAGTCAGGCAGGACACGGTCTGGGACAATGTCTCCAGTTGGTTTCTGTATCTTTGGAAGGACTGAAAGTGAGCTGTTGGATGATAGAGGGATTGGCCTAGGGAGTTCTGGTCAGTGATAATTCTCAATACTTTGTGCTTAATATTTGGTAATGGGCTCACAGCCCAAAGGAAGGTAAATCAATGTGTAATGGAGTTAGTGTTCAGCCTCTGCTGATAAGGTCATTTTTAAACAACCTCTTCAGGGATGTTAACACACATTTTTGGGGCAGGTGGGACCTGAACCTGGGGACCATGGCTCAGATGTAGGGATACTACCACTGTCTACCAGAGATCTGTCTGTGATGGAGGTCAGTTTGCTGAACAGTGGTGGTGTCAGTCTTATTGGAAAATGTGATGACAATGTTAGGGCTGGACCTGAAAACGCAGCAGGGACAAAATCAGACAGAGAGAGAGAGGGTGAGAGCAGCATAAAGGGGCTGATTCTCAATGACCCAGTCAGGGAGGGTCAGGCCAGAGGGAGGGGTGAAGATGAGGGGTGAAATTTGGAGCCGGATAAAGAGATATATTAAATGGAGGAGGAGTCCTGCTGAGAGATATAGCTGCAGAGGTGGTGATGGAGGAGGAGGAGCTTAGTGCTGTTGCTGTGCTCTCACCTGCTGAGGTGAATCTGAATCTGAGGAGGTTGAGGAGGATAATCAGGGTCTGAGGGGTAAGGTCACAGGTGATCATGAATGCACTGCAAGACCTCCGAGGTCATGAAGGGGAGTTAGAGGGAGGAGCCAGAACTTTCTAGATGGAGGTTGGCACTTGTGACTTGATAAGTATGGAATCCTTCACACTAGGAAGACTGATTATAAAGTTATTGTCTGGGACAAACAATGAAATAAAACTGTGGAGCAAGACAGCTTTGAGCTGAAGCAAGAGATTAAGAGTGTACATGTGACAGAGCAACAAGAGAGAGTCACAGGCTGCACACGGCTAGACTTTGAACATTTGGGTGATCTATGCCTCAGGCTGCTCAGCATTATGAGAACCACCAGAGGTCAGCAACACACCAGTATTGCCACAGCGACAAGAAATTGCTCAGCTCTGAACACAAGTCTCCAAAACTACCCACACCAATCTCCAAAATGATTCCAGTCGGTGAACACCTGGAGATGGGAGGAGGAGAGGGGTGTGTCGAAGGGGTTTGCTGTTTTTTCTGATTCCTTCACAGGGTGTGACTGGGTCAGCATTTATTGTCAGCCCCTAGTTGCCCCTTGAGAAGGTGGGGGTGAGCTGCTTTCTTGAATCGTTGCAGTTCATGTGCTGCAGGTAAACCCATAATGCCCTTGGGGAGGAAATTCCAGGAATTTGACCCTGTGACCGTGAAGAAATAAAGATATATTTCCAAGTCAGGATTGTGAGTGGCTCAGAGAAGAACTTGCAGGGTGTGGTGTTCCCATTTATCTGCTGCCCTTTTCCTTCGAAATGGAAGTGGTCATGGGTTTGGAAGGTGCTGTCTGAGGATCTTTGGTGAATTTCTGCAGTGCATCTTGTAGATAGTTCACACTGCTGCTGTTGAGTGTCAGTGGTGGAGGAAGTGGATGTTTGTGAATGTGGTGCCAATCAATTGCTTTGTCCTGGATGGTGTCAAGCTCCTTGAGTGTTATTGGGTCTGCTCTCATCCAGGCAAGTGGGGAGTATTCCATCATATTCCTGATTGTGCCTTGTAGATGATGGACAGGCTTTAGGGAGTCAGGAGTGAGTTACTCATTGCATTCCTCATTTCTGACCTGTTCTGACTGTATTTAAAAGACTCATTCGGTTGAGTCTTTGGTCAGTGGTAGCCCCCAGGATGTTGATAGTGGGGGATTCAGTGATGGTAACACCATTGAACGTCAAGAGGCGGTGGTTAGATTCTCGCTTATTGGAGATGGCCATAGCCTGGCATTTGTGTGGCATGCATGTTACTTGCCATTTTTCAACCCAACCCTGGATATTCTACGCACCTTGTTTCATTTGAACATGCACTGCTTTAGTATCTGAGGAGTTGCGAATGGTGCTGAACATTATGCAATCATTGGCAATCATCCCCACTTCTGACCTTATGATGGAGGGAAGGTCGCTGATGATGTTTGGGCTGAGGACAATGTTTTATACTGTTTTTTTAAGCAGGATTCTGTACAGGTTCTGCCATCTTCAATGATGAATGCCCATGTACTCTCAGGCCTCTCTATGTCTGCTTCCCACTTTAAAATCATAATGTCCAGTTTATACTACCTCTCTCATTCTTCTAATCAATAATTGTCAATTCACAAATCTCTGTATGGAGCCTCATCTACACATAAATGTTCTGCTTATGAATTCCTAAAGAATTTTCCTGTCTTGCTCACCTTTTATTGTGTTTCTGAGCTATGGTGCCATTTCCAAACTGATGTCCTGTAACCCCAGGGCCAGGTCCTCTCCAAGTCAGTGAGGTTATCCAGGGAATTCACCAATTCCCATTGGATAACCAGCCTTCTGTGGGAGAATTCATCCTCAAGACTAGACTGATTGTCTTCAGGTCACTTCCCACCCCCTACACACACCTTTTATAAACATGGGCATATTCTCTAGTCCCTCAAATCCTCCAAATGCCTAAACAATTGGGGCTGGAGCCTTGACTATTTCCCTCATCATTCAGGACTTGTTCTCCGCACTCCGTCCCCCTAACCCCTCACTGATTCTGAATTCCCTCCATTACTCCCACTCTCTCACTCACATCCCCTCCCTCCCTTCCGCCTTCCCTTACTCCCCCATTGCCCCACTCTGTGTTTGTGGTGAGCTGTTTGCCTCCCCCAGTCTATGGGCAAATGGATTGGTGGGGGATGTGGCGGTAAAGATGAACTCTTGGGGATGGGAGCATCTACAAGAGAGAGCAGAGGGTCTGGTTCACACAAACATCGCTTTATTGCATTGTACACAGGCAGAAGGACCATAACATAGACAGGGATTGCACACATTCCCAGGAGGGATTGACATTCAGGATGAAGCGGATCAAGGGGAACCTGGGATTCACACGACGACCACAAAACTATTAACAACAGCACGCAAGGAGGTGAGAGGTCAGGCACAGACAGAGAGCTGCCTTCTCACCAGCTCCTCACCGTTTGTTTAATTCTTCTTGTTTGATTTCTTTGCTGATTTACCTGCAAGAAAAGAACAGTAGCAATTACAGTGAGCTTTCGGAAAGGCAGGAAAAGGTCACAGAGGGGAGTTGAGGAGATAACAGAGGGACCAGGGTCAAGACAAGGAGCAGAAAGATTTCCTGTGTTGTTTAAAGTTAGGAAGAAACTTCACACATTCTCGTGTTCAAATCCAGCTCAAATCGTCTATTGGAAAAGGCACCGAATCACAGTCTCATTACCCCTTTCTATAGACATGTTACTCGGCTCAGGTACAAAAAGGCAAATTAAAGGGAAGCATTCAGTCGCACTCACCTGAACTCACCATTCAAAAAAAGAAGCAAACTGCATTGCTTTAGCATCTTTTATGATGTCCCAACATAGCCAGTTGCTATTGTTGTAAAGTGGAAATCTGTATTCAGTATTGGGCTGTTCCTCTCACCCCACAGTAACCATATAATCTGAGCTTCAGATCCCCAGAGTATTCCCTCCTCAGGACCCTGGCTTGTTGGAGAGGAGACTTCTAGATTTCGTAAACCGTTGCTGTGGTTTCAATTCTTCATCAGTTAGCAAAACCTGAACTTTTCCATTTGGAGCGGGCACTGTAACAGTGAGCAAATGGAGTACCCCAGCAGGAGCGGGCAGCTTTAGTAAAGTTAGTTACAACTAACTTTCATTTTCACCAAATTGTTCAATCGAGGAGCTGACTTTGCAAAGAGGGATCTCATGTTCCCACTCCCTGCCCCCACACTCCTGGCTTGATTCTCTCCATTCTACTCTCCCTTTCTTTCTCTCTCACACACACACCCTCACCTTCTCTCTATTTCTCTCTTCCCTTTTCTCTCACCCCCTCTCCACTTTTCCCCTCGTCTCTCTCACGCTCCTCTCTTTCATCTTGTCTCCCCCATCCCACTATCTCTCACTGCCTCTTTCTACCCTAATCTCTCTTTGTCCATATCTTTCACTCTCTCTCCCTCACCCTGTCCTCTCTCACCTCCTCTTTCTTCTCCTTCTCTCCTTCCTACTCCTTCCTGTTCAGCATTCATCAATTATTTGCTGTAGGTTCTCAGCTACCTGCAGTTCAAAGAAGGTTCAATCAGATAATCCTTGGTATGGAGAGATTGTCTTATGACTAAAGGCTAAACAAATTGGGACTGCACTCAATGGAGTTTAGAAGAATGAGAGATGATCTCATTGAAACATATCAGATTCTTAAGGGTCAATACTGAGAGGATATTTCCCCTCATGGGAGAGTCTAGAACCAGAGGGCACAGCCTCAGAATAAAGGGGCAGCAATTTAAGGCTGAGATGAGGAGGAATTTCTTCTCTCAGAGGATTGTGAATCTTTGGAACTCCTTGTCACAGCTGTGGGGGCAGAGTCTATGTGTATATTAAGGCTAAGAAAGTTAGATTCTCGGTCAGTCAGGGAATCAAGGGTTACAGGGGAAGGATAGGAAGGTGGATGAGGAAATTCGGAGCAGGCAGGATCCTATTGGCTGGTGAAGCAGGCTGGAGGGGCCAAGTGGACTACACCTGTGCCATTGTCTTCTGGTCTTCCTCAATTGTATTAATGATGGAGCAGTTCTCTGACCATTCCCAGATCCGCCCTGGGAATAATCTCAACCTTTTCCAAGTCAGATTACAAAACCTCATGATGGTGACTGGAAACTGGAACAATCTACTGTAGAGAATATTTTACAATATTTTTAGAACGTTGCAGGAGCAGAATTGTCTTTTGGGCTTTTGGGGGCCAATGGGAAGTTCAAACTCATTCCTGAATGAAAAGATCCAAGAGCTGGAGAGAGAGAGAGCCCAGGATTGGTGGTTGGGAGAGAATCAGTAAACCGATTGCCCAATGGTATCTCTGAGGTCAGGCTGGAACCAAATTGTCTGAGGGGATCAGGGAGGATCCAGTCGTTTTCTTTAACATTGCTGGCTATGGAGATTATGAGATTGTTGAGAGAGTGTGTGGGAAAAGTGAGGTAGAGGGAGTACAGAGGAAGCTTGATGTCCTTGTGCATGAATCACAAAAAGTTGGTTTGCAGGTACAGCAGGTAATTAAGAAGACAAATGGAATATTGTCCTTCAATGCTAGAGGGATGACGTTAAAAACAGGGAGGTTATGCTGTAGCTGTATAGGGTGAGAACAAGGCGACAATTGGAGTACTGTGTCCAGTTTTGGTCTCCTTACTTGAGAAAGGATTACTGGTACTGGAGGGGCTGCAGAAGATGTTCACTAGGTTGATCATGGAGTTGAGAGGGTCAACTTATAGGAGACAATGAGTAGACTGGGACTATTCACGCTGGAATTAAGAAGAATAAGGGGGGAATCTTATAGAAACATATAAAATTGTGAAAGAAATAGATAAGATCCAAACAGAGAGGCTGTTTCCACTGGCTCAAAGAAGAGGGAGCAGGTTTAGGACTGAGTTGAGGAGGAACGTCTTCTCCCAAAGGGTTGAGATTCTTGTGGAATTCCCTGCTCAATGAAGCAGTTGAAGCTGCCTCATTGAATTTTTTTTAAGTAAAAGATAAATTTTTGAACAGTAAAGAAATTAAGGAATATGATGAGAGGGCATGTAAATGGATCTATGTCCATGAAGAGATCAGCCATGATCTTATTGAATGATGGAATAGGCTCAAAGGGCCAAATGGCCTACTCCTGCTCCTAGTTATTATGTTCTTAGAAGTGATGAAGATGAGGTGAATTTCTGGTTTAGACAGCAACATTAGTGAATGTTCTTTGGTCTAACCCTTTTACCCTGAGATCGGGAAATGTCCCTGTCTCCACTTTTATCTGAAAATGAGTTTCTAAAATGCCCTCTATTCTGCCTATTGCTCACTCTCAGTTGTTGAAGATCGGACATACCATTCTTCAGGCAATTCATCTATTCTAGGCATCACAGTAAAGCTCAATCCTTTCTTTCATTCAATGAATAAATAAAAGAATGAATAAACCTCACTCCCTGCCTCCCAGCCCTCTCACTCCCCTGCCCCTCTCCACCCACAGTCCCTGCCCCTTTCGACCCACATCCGTCCCCCTCCCCATCCCTCCTGACATTACCTTTTACCCCTTGGGTAGAGAGGGCTCCCCAAGACCCTAATAAGGGAATGATTCCCTTGAGTGGCTCATTCACATGGAGAGCAATTGGAGGAACCTGCCATGAGGCTAGAGGTGTTACTGCCCTCTCTGTCTCTCTCCATCTCTCCCTGAGCCCCTTCACCCTTCCCTATCCCTGTAACTTTACTGTATTCTAGTGAGAGTCAGCACCTTCAGGAACTGTATCCCAGTGAGAGTCAGCCCCTTCAGGAACTGTATCCCAGTGAGAAGCTGCAATTTTAATGACCTCAGTAATAAATGTTAATGACTATCTCATTATATGTTTGCTTTTAAATAACATGATGTAAGTTTCACATTACGTATGATTGTATAAGCTATCTAATGAACTGAAAGAATGTACTCAACCAGAATTACTGTTTCCGTTGGAGTTGCTGGAATCACTGGAGTCACTGGAATCACTGGAGTCATCTGAGTCACTGGAATCACTGGAGTCATCTGAGTCACTGGAGTCATCTGAATCACTGGAATCACCTGAGTCACTGGAATCTTTAGAGTCACTAGAGTCATCGGAGCTGTCAGAATCACTGGAGTCACTGGAATCACCGGAGTCACTTGAATCATCTGAGTCACTGGAATCACTGGAGTCATCAGAGTCGCTGGAGTCGTTGGAATCACTGGAGTCATCAGAGTCACTGGAATCACTGGAGTCATTGGACTCGCTGGAGTCATCGGAGTCACTGGAATCGCTGGAGTCACTGGAATCGCTGGAGTCATCAGAGTCACTGGAATCGCTGGAGTCACTGGAATCATCAGAGTCACTAGAATCACTGGAATTACTGGAGTCATCAGAGTCACTGGAGTCACTAGAATCACTGGAGTCATCAGAGTCACTGGAATCACTGGAGTCACTAGAATCACTGGAGTCATCAGAGTCACTAGAATCACTGGAGTCATCAGAGTCACTGGAATCACTGGAGTCATCAGAGTCACTGGAGTCACTAGAATCACTGGAGTCATCAGAGTCACTGGAGTCACTAGAATCACTGGAGTCACTGGAATCATCAGAGTCACTGGAGTCACTAGAATCACTGGAGTCACTGGAATCATCAGAGTCACTGGAGTCATCACTGTCACTGCTATCACTTGAGTCACTGGAGTCACTACTATCACTAGAACTACTGGAATCACTGCTGTCGCTGGAATCACTGGATTCGCTAGAACTACTGGAATCACTGGAATCATCAGCTCCAGCACCTACAGAACGACAGCAAGCAAATTTTAGATGATAATATATTTCAAGGTGGTAATTAGTCAAAATAGATGTACGTTCCTTGAGTTTTGGAGACCGACCTATACGGTTTAAAAGTCAGCCCAACAGCAGAGTTGGGGTAAACAAGGAAAGAATCAACTCCTCAGCCCACTCAGACATTGAAGTCTGTCCATTTCTTCAACCTTCACATGGAGAGCTCAATCCCTGTCTCAGGAACAGGACACCCAGCCTCACGGAAGCTCAGGGAGTCCCTGACCTCCACGGGATTTTGGAGCCTGAGGCCTGGAACCTGAGGCCTCTGAGTCCTCAATATCCATGGCAACATCTAGCTGTCACACCCAGAAAAGCTGCATGCTCACAGACTGCCAGCACCAGCCTTTTTCTTGCATGTTAACAGCCATGCTTTCAGCTGCCTGGGACCCTGGGCTCTGGAATTCCCCCACCCCACCTTAGGATGGTCCCTTTGGTCTCCCTTTTTTTAACAACAGGTCATTAAGTTAGCTTTTTACTTGATTCATTTTTAAAAAATGAATACAAAATTCACCACCTGCCATAGGATTTGATCCCTTGTAGCCCAGAACATTAGCCCTGGGGGCTTTGGATGACTGGCGCAGGGACATTACTGTGATTCTGTGCCCTCCCCATGTCTCCATGAAATTTCTTCACCATTCCACACACCCCCCCAACCCAACAAGACCCTTCAACCTTCATCTCCCTCATGTCACTGGATAGCTCATCCCCTGTCATTCTCCTTTCCTTCACTCTAACCAATCAACTGACATCTCTTTGAAGGACAAACCCATTCGTAAATGATAGCCCCCAGCCCCCAATGATGAGATGTCTTTCTTTCCCTTCAATTGGGCAATTACAGGATCTTCCAATTTCAGCTGGACCAGATGCTTTGCTTTTGTAGATCAACTCCAGTGGAGCCAAATGTCTCCCCCCCCCCCCACCCCCCACCCTTGGAGATGCCCCCACATTAGGCCCACAATGGTCAGTCCTGAATATTCCTCGATGTTTCCTGGGATTACTGGCAGGGACAAGCTTCTCACTTTATGGAATTACCCCTGAACCTCATCAGTGACTCCTCCTCTGGCTCATTCTGCTGAAGGTCTATGTTCTTAGGTATCTGTCCTCTCTCTCAGCAGTCACTGAATTCCAACACTCAACTATTGCCATGGACTGACTGGCCAAGAGACATCTCCATTTCGAACAACATTCCTGCTAGTATTTTGAGAATTGCTACTTTTCTATTACAATCAGTAAGGATATAACCTGACTCTTGTGAAGAGAACAGGAAAGGAAATGAAAAACACATACCTCCATTCCCATTGCCATTTCCGGCTCCTTTCCCATGACCATTCTGGTATCCCTTGGCATCTCCGATGCTGAGTCCATTCCCATTTCTTTTCCCATTTCCGTTTCCATCTCCATTACCGTTTCCATTCCCGTGTCCATTTCCGTTTCCATTCTTGTCTCCATTCCCATTTCCATTCCCATGTCCATTCCCATTTCCATTCTTGTCTCCATTTCCATTTCCATTCCCGTTTCCATTCCTGTCTCCATGCCCATTTCCATTCCCGTCTCCATTCCCATTTCCGTTCCCGTGTCCATTCCCATTTCCATTTTTGTCTCCATTCCCATTTCCATTCCCGTGTCCATTCCCATTTCCAACACCATGTCCATTCCCATTGCCATTCCTGCCTCCATTCCCATTTCCATTCCTGAATCCATTACCATTGCCTTTCCCGTATCCATTCCTGTCTCCATTTCTGTGCCCATTCCCATATCCATTACCACCTTCATTCCCATGTCCTTTCCCATTTCCGTATCCGTCCCCACGTCCATTCTCATATCCAAGTTCATTCTTGTGCCCGTTCCCAGCCCCATGGCCATTTCCATTCCAATCACCATTTCCGTTGGCCTCTGAAATAGAAGAGGACATCATTTTGGAATTGAAGGTTATTTAAACACCAGCAGCACAGTATTTTGTAAATTTATGACATGTATTTGGTATGCATGGTTCTGCCATTGCCTGCAAGCTCAGAAGCTGTCAGCACCACATTAAGGTCCTGTTGACATGCCCAATGCAGCGAGTCATATCCTAATAATAGATTCTAAAGAAACTTTGAGAAAATGAATTGTGTACACTCACCGTTGCTGTCACTGTCATCACTGTCGCTGCTTTTTTCTTCGTGTCCATTCTCATAACCATTCTCGTCACCATTGCCGTAACCGTTGTCATAACCATTATCATATGTGTTATAACCGCCATCATAGCCATTGTCATGTCCATTACCGTATCCATTATCGTATTCACTGTTGTAGCCATTGTCAAATCCATTGCCGTATCCATTATCATAGCCACTGTCGTAGCCGTTGTCATAGCCATTGCCGTACCCATAGCCGTACCCATTGTACCCATTACCGTATGCTTTGCCATACTCATCGCTGTTGTCACTGTTGCCACCATTTCTGCCCCATTCGCGGCTGTTGCTCTCGGCACTGCGCCGAACCACAGCATGTCCAAGGTCTGAAACCAAACAGAGGAACGTATCAGAGGTGTGGCTCCAACAGCTACAATTAGCTTTCCGCAACCTTGTGGCCCCACCAGAACCAGATGAGCCAGTCACATTTCAGTGTTACTACTTAACTGCAATCTCAATCAATGAGCAGCACAATCCACAACTTGTTTCTGATTATTGCTGGCTACCATAGTCTGGGCTGTTACTAGCCGTGTCCAGAGAAAGATTCATTTGGCTGAACCTGGATACAGAGGTACTGTCTTCTAAGTTGGTTGGATCTATACTCACTGGAGTTTAGAAGGATGTGAGGTGATCTTATTGAAACATACAAGATTCCTGAGCATTTGTCAGGGTAGAAGCTAAAAGCAGGAGTCTAGGACCAGAGGGCAACAGAGTAAGTGGTTACCCAGTTAAAACAGAGATGAGGAATTTTCTTCTCTCAGATGGGAATGATTCTGTGGAATTCTTTAATCGTAGAGGGCTATCAAGGTTGAGTCAAGGCTGAGAGAGAGATTTTTAATCAGGATGGGAATCGAGGGTTATGGGGAAAAGGAAGCAGAGTGGAGTTAAGGATGATCAGATCAGCCATGGTGTCATTGAACATTGACGCAGACTCAATGGGCTGAATGGTCTACATCTGCTTCTGCATCTTAAGTCATTATAGTGTTAGAACACCACTATCCATTATCCCAAGGATATCTGTGCGCATGTGTAATCACATAAATATCATCCTGGAGTTTTAGATAATTGAGGTTTTGATCTGAGTGAGGTTTTGAAAATTATCAAAGAACTAAATAGCGAAAAATCCTTTTTTCAGAGAAAGAACTCCAAAGTAAGAGGATCATCACATTAAGGTGAGAGGCAAGTATTTAGTCGTGAAATCAGGAAGTGCTTCCCACAGAGTGGGATCTGAGAATCTGATCCCTGCTCCTCCAAAAAAAAACAAGCTGCTGATTGTGGAGACAGAGAGATGGAGCCTACAGTCCCAGAATCAGTAGATCGATGATTGACCTGGGTATAGAGGATAATTGAACAAAGGAAAGTGAAATTGAGATACAGGAAAGTCTTGTCTAACTCTACGTTTATATTCACTTGTGGGGTGTGGGTTTTGCTCACCTTTAAAATGGTGAAAGGGGGTGAAACAGGCTGTGTGGGTTGAATGGTCTTCTTCTCTTCTAATGTTAAGATCCTACTGAAATGATTCTGTGCAATATGATAGCTAACATACCAGGGACCCAGGTTCAATTCCAGCCTCAGCTGACTGTCTTTGTGGAGCTTGCATGTTCTCCCTGTGTCTGCATGGGTTTCCTTCCACAGTCCAGAGATGTGCAGATTAAGGTCGATTGGCTGTGGGAAATGTAGGGTCTGTGGGTGGATGGTCCTTGGAGGGTTGGTGTGGACATGATGAGCTGAATGGCCTGTTTTCACACTGTAAGGATTCTTTTTTTTTTGCTGTCTCTATGCTTCCCTTTATGGTAGACAAAGGCAACATTTCAAACTCTCTACCCTCATCACTTTCAGACCCACTCCCCCTTCTCTGGATCACGCTCCCAGATTTTTAATTTGTTTTCAATGAAAGTGTTTTGAATCGACAATGTGATGCTGACAACTGAATCACTCAAGCCGTATGTGTATGTTTGTTTAAGTATGTTTATTTGTGTGTGGGTGTACGTCTGTATTTGTATGTGTCTTTGTCTGTATTTGTGAGTGTTTGTGTACATTTGGGTGGTTTAAACCTCAGTGGATCCACAGTTGGAGTTCTGTGGTCAGTATGTGACTCCATACTGGATGATGGATGTTATGTTAGAGATGGAGGGGGTCTGGGAGGGGCAATGGACAGAAGGAAAGGTTGGGGGCTGTTGGGAGCAGATTGTGTGTTAGGAGCAGGGTGATGGATGTGGCAGAAGTGTTTCAGATTCTGAAGGGATGTGGCAATGTAAGGAAAACCACCAGATTTTTTCAAATTGAAGAGTGTTGGGTGAGAAGGTTCCAATGGAACATTAAGGGAGGTTTGAGGCAGAAAACAGAAAGACATCTTTCCTCCCTCAAGTTTCTGAAGCTGTGATACCTCTGAAGGAGACTGAAATGACTAAGAACAGGTTAGAAAGCCAACTGTGAGGCATGGCAATGAGAGGAACAGAGTGTATGTGGGATCCTCATCAACTGGATAGGGATTATGCATGAATGAATAAAGAAATACTTACTTCAGTGGTACCGATCAAAGGCTGCACTCTGGGATCAGGCATGGCTGGCTCATTTTGTGTCAAGATTAGCATGGTGCTGGAGAAGCAAAGCAGGTCAGGCAGAATCCGAGGGGCAGGAAAAATTGACGTTTTGGCTGAAACATCGATTTTTCCAGCTCCTCAGATGCTGCCTGACCTGCTGTGCTTCTCCAGCACCACTCTAATCTTGACTCTGATATCCAGCATCTGCAGTACCCACTTCCGTCTGGCTCATTTTGTGGTTGGCACAGACATAGATGGCAGATTGGCCACTTTCAGTGCTGTTACCATTCTGTGGTGGGACTGGCTGTATGGACCGATGTGGTTCCAGAGGTTAACCAGGGTCCTGGGGAGATCATGATCCCTGGGGCAATGATCTAGTGCGAGTGGCTTGTGAATGATTATGGTGTACACACCAGAAAGATTGCTCCACCAATTGAAAACTTTCCTCAGATACCCTCTGACAGTGCAGCACTCCCTCAGCACTGATCCTCCAACAGTGCAGACTCCCTCTCCCTCCACACTGACCCACTGACAGTGCTGCACTCCCTCAGCACTGACCCCCCGGACGGTGCGGCACTCCCTCGGTACTGATCCTCCGACAGTGCGGCACTCCCTCAGCACTGACCCTTCGACAGTGCAGCACTCCCTCAGCACTGACCCTCTGACAGTGCGGCCTTCCCGTCAATACTGACCCTCCGTCAGTGCAGCACTCCCTCAGCACTGACCCTCTGACAGTGCTGCACTCCCTTAGCATTGACCCTCTGACAGTGCAGTACTTCCTCAGCACTGACGCTCTGACAGTGCAGCACTCCCTCAGCACTGACCCTCTGTCAGCACGGCACTCCCTTGGTACTGATCCTCCGATAGTGCGGCCCTCGCTCAGTACTGACCCTCCAACAGTGCAGTGCTCTCTCAGCATTGACCCTCTCACTGTGGTGATCACTCAGCACTGGCCCTCCAAAAATGTGGGGCTCCCTCTGCAATGTCTCAGGAGTGTAATTTCTGGATTATTTCTGTGGTCTCTCAACTGTTACTTGAACACATTAACTTTGTGAGAGATAGTTTAGGCAGCTCCAGTCTGATGAACAGCTGAGTGACAGTCTCCTGGGAGCTGGTGAATCTGGAGACTTCCACTGGGGGTTAAGGGGGAATGTGGTCAGTTCCCGGCTAGACTGTTTGAAGTTGCAGATATGTGATGTTGAAGTGGGCCAGATGACAGCAGATTAGAGCCCTCTAGTGGGTCAGTTTTCTCCTCAATGAACCCACCCCCATGGATTTGGAATTGACACAGGGTCTGGACAACTACAGCTCCTCTCAGAATCAACAACAGAAATTAGTTATATTTATTTAGGGCCTTTAACTAAGTGATACCGCCAGACTAATTCCTGAAATGAGCGGATTGCTGATGAGGCAAGGCAAGTCAGGATGGATCTTGTATCCTCTGGAGTTTAGAAGAGTCAGGTGACTTAAATGAAACATCCAAGATCCTGAGGGGAGTTGACCGGGTGGAAAGGATGTTTCCTCTTCTGGGACAATCTATTGAGACTCTTGTGAGTGTCACGGTGGCTCAGTGGTTAGTACTGCTGCCTCACAGCACCAGGGACCCAAGTTCAATCCCACCCTCAGGTGACTGTGTAGAATTTATACATTCTCCACATGTCTGTGTGGGTTTTTCTGAGTGCTCTGGATTCCTCCCATGGTCCAAAGATGCACAGGTTCAGTGAATTGGCCATGCTAAAGTGCTCATAGTGTTCAGAGATGTGCAGGCTAAGTGGGTTAGCCATGGGGAAATGCAGGCTTACAAGGATAGGGTAGGGATTCTCTTTAGAGGGTCTGTTTGGACTTGATGGTAGAATGGCCTGCTTCCACAGAGTAAGGATTGTGTGATGTAGGGGTCTCTGTTTAAAACTAAGGGTGCACCTATTCAAAACAGAGAGGAGGAAATAGGAAATGTTCTCTCAGAGGGTTGAGAAACTTTGGAATTCCCTTCCTCAAAAGGCAGTGGCTGCAGAATCTTTAAACATTTTGGTGGCCAAAGGAGATAGATTCTTGATGGCCACGGGGAGGAAGATTATCAGTGATATGCAGGAATGTAGAGTTGAGGTTAAAATCAGATCAGCTGTGATCTTATCAAATGGGGCAGCAGGTTTGAAAGGCCTGAGTGGCCTCCTCTTGGTCCTGGGTTGTAAACGTCTCCATTCTCTTCACTGAGTGTAATCGGATTTTTAAGAATTAGCCCAAAATTCCCAAAACAGACGACCAAACTTCTGGTCATGACAATGTTTATGTGGAGCATCATCAATGGGAGAGGATATGTGGAGGGAGGAATTCCACAGCTGCTGCTCAGCGTGGGATGGGGTGGCATTCAGAGGTGGAGCATTGTCATGGAGAATTCAGAAGGTTCCACGACTCTCTCCCAGATCGCTAGAAACCTACAACACTCATATATTACAAACTCTCCTTACTAGTTAATCAGTGACGCTGGATCAATATCCTTTAACCCTCCCTAACAGCATTCTGGGTGGCCCTACAGCACATGGACTGCAAAGATTCGAGAAGTCAGCTCACCACCACCTTCTCAAGGGGGCAACAAGGGACAGGCAATAAATGGTGGGTCCAGTCAGCAAAGCCCATGAATGATTTTTTTAAAAACCCACTAATGATACCAAGGGCTTATCTTCCTATTGTTGTCTGAATTAGTGAGACCATAAGACATAGGGGCAGAGTAGGCTATTCAGCCCATCACATCTACTCCACCAAGCAATGAGATCATGGCCAATCTAATAATCCTCAACTTCACTGTCCTGCCTTTTCCCCATGATCCTCAATTCCTTTCCTGATTAAAAATCTGTCCATCTTAGCCTCGAATATCCTTAATGACCCAGCCTCAACAGCCCTCATGGTAATGAGAAGACCATAAGGTTGCAATGCTTTATTGAGCCAGACAGAATGGAGCAACAGGGCAGGAGGGGGGGCAATCACTAAGCTTCTCTTTCCTCTGTATTCATTTTTTTGACCTCCAACCATTCCCTCTCTCTCCTGATCTCTATCCATTCCCCCTCTCCTGCTTTCTATCCATTCCCTTTCTCCTGACCTCCATCCATTCCCTCTCTCCTGTTGCCTATTCATTCCCTCTATCCTGATCTCTAACTATCCCTGTCTTGGTTGCTCTCAAACAATCTACTCGTGAGTTTCAGATGCTGAGCTTGGATGATGTAGATTAGTTGCGATGCTCTCTGTCGTTCAATAGCCGCTAATGGCCGAGGCCTGCACTTTGACCAAGGAGAGTCACTAGGCACCATCCCTGTCAGTCTCCATGGCCTTGGCGTCCCATTTAGAACCAATATGTTCTGAATTGAACAAAACTGGGGGAGTGAATTGCATGTGCCTGGAAAGTATTGAATTAAATGTTCGCGATCAAAGGGATTGAGGTAAGCTCCCAGAGCAATGCCTCTGTGATGTTACTGAATGATAATTTCTCAGGCTGTGAGAAATTTTCTCAGAAAGTGATCAGATTACATGTCAAACACTCATTACAGACTCCAAATCAAACTCTTACTCCCACATGACATTCGTCTATCACCATTTGGGACCATTCAATTATTTTAGATTGGAGATTTTCCAAGGGACAAAGTAAACTTCCTCACTCTCAGATTCGCTCAATAACCCCTACACCAAGGCATGAGATGCCGAGCCATTCAGGACTGTGCCTCCAAACTCTTCCTGCTGTTAATCTGATTCATGTCTGGGTAAACGTCTAACAATCTTGTATAAACATTGCCAGTTTTCCACGGCTAACTCTGTAAATAGTCCTTGCAAAGCTACAACTCGTAAAGGGGCAATTTCCAACCTCTCTCCCATGGGTTTGTAAATGCACCATGCAACTCAAAAGGTGCACCTTTGCATTAACAGTGGTCAATCAAGGCAGTTTCCCAACATCCTGGACAACCGCACCCCGCTAGGGCCACGGTGGGTAACCCACAATTGGGCGATGTGCCAATCACTCAGATACGACTTCTGGGTGGGGAGAGAAATCAATTGGAAATGAGGGTACTCACGTCGACATTGACACACAGCGAACAGACCAAGCAGGGCAAGGAAGAGTAACGTCTTCATTGTCTCTGTCTCTTTCTCTCTGGTCTTCTTGCTCAATCAGAGATGGGCAGTGTTCAGAGTTCTGATGGTTCAGGGCAGACGTCTCGCCATTTATACTCTACCAGTTCACAGATGCTCATTGACACAGGGTGGGTCACGTGCCACTTGTGGCCAGAGAATCCCGGAGGCGGAAGGACTGTGGTTTGCCACAGCAACAGACATTCCAAAAAATCCCAAATGCTAGCTGGTAATGATAGGCTCGCGAGAATCAGCCTGACCACCAGCTCCCAGGGAGAAACAAGTGGCCAGGCTGAAATTAACGAGGACAATCAACCAACACAATCGTGTTGTTTTGGGAGTCTGTGAATTTCCATTGTTTAAATTTCAGACACATCCTTTCATCAAAACGGCATGAAACACCTGATCAGGTTAAATACCTGTCACCTCGTATTCCATGCAGAGCCGCTCAGTACTGACCCTCCAACAATATGACAATCCCTCAGTACTGACTGTCTGACAGTGTGGAACTCACTCAGTACTGGCCTTCTGACACTGCGGTACTCACTCAGCACTGACCCTGTGACATTGCGGCACTCCTTCAGCACTGATCCTCCTACAGTGCAGAACTTTGTCAGTACTTATCCTGCAACAGTGTTGTACTCTCATTACTAACCCTGTGAGATTGAGGTATGTCCCTCAGCACAGATCTTCAAAAGTGATACACTCCCACAGTGCTGACCCTCTGACAGTGCGGTGCTCCCTCAGCACTGACCCTCATACAGTGTGGCACTCCCTCATTACCGACTCTCCAAAAGTGCAGCCTTCCCTTAGTAATGAACCTCCAACAGTGCAGCGCTGTCTCAGCGCTGACCCTCCGCCTGTGCAGCACTCCTTCAGCACTGACCCTACAACAGTGCAGCACTCCCTCAGCACTGACCCTCTGACAGTGCAGCGCTCCCTCAGCACTGACCCTCCAATAGTGCGGCACTCCCTCAGCACTGACCCTCTAACAGTGTAGCACTCTCTTGGCACTGACTCTCGTACAGTACAGCACTCCCTCAGCTCTGACTCTCCAACAGTGCGGCATTCCCTCAGCACTGACCCTCATACAGTGTGGCACTCCCTCATTACCGACTCTCCAAAAGTGCAGCCTTCCCTTAGTAATGAACCTCCAACAGTGCAGCGCTGTCTCAGCGCTGACCCTCCGCCTGTGCAGCACTCCCTCAGCACTGACCCTCTGACAGTGCAGCGCTCCCTCAGCACTGACCCTCCAATAGTGCGGCACTCCCTCAGCACTGACCCTCTAACAGTGTAGCACTCTCTTGGCACTGACTCTCGTACAGTACAGCACTCCCTCAGCTCTGACTCTCCAACAGTGCGGCATTCCCTCAGCACTGACCCTCATACAGTGTGGCACTCCCTCATTACTGACCCTTCAATAGTGCAACCCTCCCTTTGTAATGAGCCTTCAACAGTGCAGCACTGTCTCAGCGCTGACCCACCGGTGGTGCACTACTCCTTCAGCACTGACCCTCTGACAGTGCAGCACTCCTTCAGCGCTGACCCTCTGACAGTGCTGCACTCCCTCAGCACTGACCCTCTGACAGTGCAGTGCTCCCTCAGCACTGACCCTCCAACAGTGCAGCACTCCCTCAGCACTGACTCTCCAACAGTGTGGCACTCCCTAAGCACTGACTCTCCAACAGTGCGGCACTCCCTCAGCACTGATTCTCTGACAGTGCGCCACTCCCTCAGCACTGACCCTGTGACGTTGCGGCACTCCCTCAGCACTGACCCTCCAACAGTGCAGCACTCCCTCAGTACCTACCCTGCAACAGTGCAGCCCTCAGCACTGACCATCCAACAGTATGGCACTCACTCAGCACTGACCCTCCGACAGTGCGGCACTCCCTCAGCACTGACCCTCCGACAGTGCAACACTCCCTCAGCACTGAACCCCCAACAGTGCAGCACTCCCTCAGCACTGACCCTCTGACAGTGCGGCACTCCCTCAGCACCGACCCTCTGACAGTGCAGCACTCCCCCAGCACTGACCCTCCCACAGTGCAACACTCCCTCAGCACCGACCCTCTGACAGTGCAGCACTCCCTCAGCACCAACTCTCCCACAGTGCAGCACTCCGTCAGCACCGACCCTCCCACAGTGCAGCACTCCCTCAGCACCGACCCTCCCACAGTGCAGCACTTCCTCAGCACTGACCCTCCGACAGTGCAGAACCCCCTCAGAATTGACCCTCCAACAGTGCAGCAGTCCCTCAGGACCCAAGTAACAACCAGTGTCACACCATTCGGTTTCAAGTCCCACATCAGAACATTGCAATACTTTAATTTATGTTCCTCCATTGGACGGTGAGCAGGGCTATGACTGGACAATGGTCAGGAGTCACTGCCTGATAGTCAGGGAGTCACGGGATGATGATCAGGGTAACACTACGTTGGCCAGGTGGTCACTGGGAAATGGTCAGGGGGTCATTGGGCAATGGCCAGGCAGTCACTGGGCAATGGTCATGGGGTCATTGTGCAATGGTCACGGGGCCACTGGGCGATGGTCAGGGAGTCACTAGATATTGATCGATAGGTCACTGGGTGTTGGTCAGTGGGTCACTGGGTGTTGGTCAGGGGGTCACTAGATAATGGCCAGTAGGTCACTGGGTATTGGTCAGTGGGTCACTGGGTGATGGTCAGGGGGTCACTAGATAATGGTCAGTAGGTCACTGGGTGTTGGTCAGTGGGTCACTGGGTGTTGGTCAATAGGTCACTGGGTATTGGTCAGTGGGTCACTGGGCGATTGTCAAAGGGTCACTGGGTGATGGTCAGTGGGCAATGGTCAGTGGATGCTGGTCCAGAGCAGAGAGCCTGTCTGGTTTGCTTCAATCTCCACTGTGCCTGGCTGAGTTTGGGAAAGCTGAGCTGTGTCAGTTCTCTCCGAGCAGGAATTGAACCTGAAATATTGGCCTCTGCAGGTGGATCTTACACCCAGCACAGAGTCACTGCACAATCTGTGTAATCATATTCCAGAGACTAATTCTTATTTTTTTGTTTTAAATGAGAGGCTTTGAGTTTTTGAGTTGATTAGAAGGTTGAGTATGCTGAAAATTACAGAGTGGTAACTTCCTGAGGTTAGCTGGGACTCTGTGTTTAGTTACAGTCAAATTATAACTGCAGCATTTCGGAAACCGCAGTTACTCTGGCTGTGAGAAACACTCAGAGCTGCCGGTCGGTTAACACTTTCTCCACACTCTCACACTGAAGTGATTCCTTCACTGAGCAGGAAGAGCTGGAATCAAACCTGACAATCATTTCAAGAAAAAAAGCAGTGTCCTCTCTCCACGTGCAGGAATGATTGTGGGTGGGTATATTTCTGTAATAGAGAGGGACTGGACTTGTGCAAGTGCAATGCAGACATTGAGCGGAGCAGGATGGGAATGAATGAGACTGGTGCTGTCTCTGATATATTCACCTGATCCCCATTTCTAACTGTGTCAGATTGGAGGGAGCTGAAACAGACGCTGGAGGAGGGTAGACACATTGTCAAGGGGGAAGCTGGTTAAAGACATGTGAAAGAGGAATAGAAAAGTATGACTATGGGATGAAATGTGGAGGGAACAGGAGGAGATTCGCAAGAGCTAGCATGGACCAGTAGGGCTGAATGGACAGTTTCTGGAAAGTCTATGTGCAGTTGGATGAGCAGCTTAAGCCTGAAGCTAGGAATAGTGACAGCACAAGGGATAGCAATCACGGAGTCGATACATTAAGGGAATGCTGCACTGTCATAGGGTCAGTGCTGAGGAAGTGCCGCACTGTCGGAAGGTCAGTGCTGAGGGAGTGCTGCACTGTCGGAGGGTCAGTGCTGAGGGAGTGCCGCACTGTCGGAGGGTCAGTGCTGAAGGAGTGCTGCACTTCATAGGGTCAGTGCTGAGGGAGTGCTGCACTGTCGGAGGGTCAGTGCTGAAGGAGTGCCACACTGTCAGAGGGTCAGTACTAAGGGAGTGCTGCACTGTCGGAGGGTCAATGCTGAGGGAGTGTTGCACTATGGGAGGATCAGTGCTGAGGGAGTGCTGTACTGTAGGAGGGTCAGTGCTGAGGGAATGCCGCACTGTCGAAGGGTCGGCGCTGAGGGACTGCTGCACTGTCGTAGGGTCAGTGGAGTTCTCCTGTTACCTTGGGGCCATTATATTTTCATAATACAAAGCACTAAAACCGAATTTCTGATCATTGCCTGGCCCCTGTTTGTGGGATCTTGTTGTCTACTCATTAATCCTTGTGCTTCCCATATCTGTAACAGTCAATGCTCAAATGACTCCTAAGTACCTTGGGACTCAAGGTTTTTCTTTTCACTAGCCGGCCATGAACAGTTCAGTTCTCACCTTCCTGTTCTGGTGACAATAGTCTTGGGATCCCATTAACATGAGCATCTGGGAACAATTATTATTAGAGTCATACAGTCATAGAGATGTACAACATGGAAACAGATCCTTCAGTCCAAATTGTCCATGCCAACCTGATATCCCAAATTAATCTAATCCCATTTGCCAGCAAATGGTCCTTCTCCCTCTGCACCCTTCCTATTCATAAACCCATCCACATGCCTTTTAAATGTTGTAATTGTACCAATCTCCATCACTTCCTCTGGCAAATCATTCCATACACACACCACCCTCTGCGTGAAAAAGTTGCCCCTTAGGTCCCTTTTAAATCTTGCCCCTCTCAACTTAAACCTACACCTTCTAGTTTTGGACTACCTCACCTTGGGGAAAATACCTTGTTTATTTACTCTATCCATGGCCCTCATGGATAGAGTAAATCTCTATAAAGGTCACCCCTCAGCCTCTAGAGAAAACAGTCCCAGCCTATTCAGGCTCTCCATATAGCTCAAACTCTCCAACACTGGCAACATCGTGGTAAATCCTTTCTGAAATTTTTCAAGTTTTAAGGCTTTTTCCTCTAGCAGGGAGACCAGAATTGTTGTTCGGTAACAGAGTCGATTAGAATGAGACCTATTTTGATGAGTGAGTGAGCAAGTGGATTTGGAAAGGTTCAGTGATGCCTTGTTCTTGAGTATCTGCCCTCCTGCTGAAGGAATATTTGTCACAGGAAACAATTATAACTTAGTTTGTTATGGTTTCCTCATCTGTAATTTATTTCCACAAACTGCAAGGCCTTTTTTCTTCCTGAGGAGTTTGCCAATCTGCGATGATGTGCTCAGTTCAGACATTGTGTTTTCCACGGGGCCCCTGTTGGGGAGGGAGAGAGAGAGGGAGAGGCAGACACTCGAGTTAGTTTGGCTACAAAATGACCGTGTCTACAGCTGTGAGGAGAGAGTTATAAATACTGAGCTGCCTCAGTCAGTAACTGTGCAGCAGAGCTGACTGGAGTGAGTGCTGCTTATGAACATCTGTCAGAGAACAAGAGGGGGTCAAATGGTTTGTGAGTATCCCACCCAGGAGCACGATATGTAACGTCTTCAGATCTCTTTAGATGTTCTCAATTTTTGCTAGTCATGGGATGTGGGTGTTCCTGACTGGGTCAGCATCTATTGCCTGTCTCCCATTGCCCCTTAGAAGGTGAGGGTGAGCTGCTTTCGAGAACGGCTGCAGTCCATTATTGTGGGCTGTCCCACAATGCTATTAGGAAGGAGTTCCAGGATTTTGACCCAGCAACACTAAAGAAGCAGCGTCAGGATGGTCAGAAGCACCTTTTATTAATTCCTTCTGAGCTGCAGAGTTACCCAGCAATGCTTCAGTTGTACAATTCACATCGTTATTGTCAAATCTCTTTGTAGCTTCATCCCTGGAATCACAGCCCTCCGTTATCTCTGCACCTCTCCAGGCCGGCCTCGCGTGTCACAATGATTTTCATTTGCGCCTTTGCAAGCAGTTGCCTGAGCCCTGGAATTCCCTCTCAATATGTGCAGGTCAGGTGAATTGGCCATGCTAAATTGTCCGTAGTGTTAGGTAAGGGGTAAATGTAGGGGTATGGGTGGTTTGCGCTTCGGCGGGTTGGTGTGGACTTGTTGGGCCAAAGAGCTCTCTGTAAACTAATCTAATCTAATCTAAAAAAACCCTCTCCTCCCTTCTCTCTGTCTCTCTAAACCTCTCCTCCCTTCTCTCTGTCTCTCTAAACTTCTCTTCCCTTCTCTGTAAACCTCTCCTTCTTCCTCTCTCTCTCTTCTCCCACTCCACCAAGGACATGCAGGTCCTTGGACTCCTCCATCGCCAGACCATAGCAACACGACGATTGGAGGAAGAGCGCCTCATCTTCCGCCTAGGAACCCTCCAACTACCCTCCCTACCTTTTATCTTAGCCTGCTGGACACACTTTCCTCATTCCTGAAGAAGGACCCATGCCTGAACCATCGATTCTCCTGCTCCTTGGATGCTGCCTGACCTGCTGCACTTTTCCAGCAACACATTTTCAGCTCTGTCTGCAGTCCTCACTTTCTCCTCAAGTCACTATGGAACCCATGCATCCTAATCTTCTGGATGAGTCTACCATGAGGAACCTTGTTGAAAGTCTTACTAAAATCCATGTAGACAACATCCACTGCTTTACCCTCATTGAGCACCTTCATCACCTCTTTGAAAAATTTGTTCAAGTTAGTAAGACATGATCTGCCCTGCACAAAGCCATGCTCACTGTCCCTAATTGGGCCATGCTTTTCCAAATGCACATAAATCCTATCCCTAAGAATTCTCTCCAATAGGTTCCCAACCACTGATGGAAGACTCACTGTCTATAATTTCCTGGATTGTCTCTGTTTCCCTCTTGAACAGAAGAACAATATTTGCTATTTGCTAGTCATCTGGGACCGCTCCAGTGGCTACCAAGGATACAAAGATCTTGGTTAAGGCCCCAACAATCTCCTCTCTTGCCCTTTTTAAAAACCTGGGCTGAATCTACCTTAATGCTCTTCAAGAGACCCAACACCACTTCTTTCTTGATTTCAAACGCAGTAGCATATTAGCAGGCTCCACACAAATCTCATGACCCTCCATAACCTTTTCCTGGGTAAATACCGATGCAAAGTACTCATTTAGGATTTCATTGTAGGCCTCCAAGCACAAGTACTCTCCTTTATCCTTGAGTGATCCTACCCTCTCCCTATTAATCCTCTTGTTTTTAATGTGTGTATAAAACGCCTTGGCATTCTCTTGAACCCTACATGCCAAGGTTATTTCATGACCCCCTTCTTGCTCTTCTAATTTTCTGATGAGTTCCCTGAAGCTTCTGGTTCAGAGGCAGGGGCACTACCCAGTGCCTCCTACCACCCTCCCCCCCCCCCAATCTGAAACTCACCCCAGGGGCTGCACTAATTGCAGTTCAAAATTGTCCATTTATAGGGCCTGAGATTTACCACTAGCTGAATTTTAATCAATCTGCCTCTTCTTCTACAAACTGCACAGAGTTTTAACTCTCTTTAACTGCTACTGCTGTTAGTTTTTGTCAATGGGGCACATTTGACACTGGCAGAGTATTTGTGACATTTCCTACTGCAAGGGCTGGTGATAACAACCCTACCTGCATTTTACTTGGGAACAAAATGTGAGTTGCAGTTAGATGCCATCTGCCATAAGAACTCCAGTGCTGCAGTGCCAGTAACAGTACCTCTGGGCTTGAAGGTCTGGATTCAGGCCCCACCTGCCCTGTCAGAGATGTTAAACACCATGCCCCATCATCACGGGCTGATGCAAGACTGATTACAGGATGTCTGTAGGTAAGGCAGATGGGGAAGGGGATGTTAGTACTGGGTACAGGGTGAACACATTCCTCCTGCTGTGCTCTCTGCCACTTTACATTTTCACAGCAACTTCTATCTCCCAAGGTCCCAGGCTGAGGGGAAATTGCCCCGTGCAATTTGGAATTCTGTCCAGCTGGACATACTTACCAGAGGCCCAGCTCTGTGCAGGAATGTGAAACAGGATGACCGACCCACATTTCACAACGTGTCAATGTAAGAACTGCCACATTGAAGAGTCCACAGAGTTAGCACAGGACCCAGGTAGACACTCACAGTGCCATACTAAGGGAGTGCCACACTGTTGGAGAGTCAGTGCTGAGGGAGTGGAGCACTGTCGGAGGGGTTAGTGCTGCACTATCAGAGGGTCAGTGCTGAGGGAGTCCTACACTGTCGGAGGGTCAGTACTGAGGGAGTGCTGCACAGTCAGAATGTCAGTGCTGGGGGAGCCCCGCACTGTTGGAGGGTCAGTGCTGAGGGAGTGCCGCACTGTCGTAGGGTTAGTGCTGAGGGAGTGCTGCACTGTCGGAGGGTCAGTGCTGAGGGAGTGCTGCACTGTCGGAGGGTCAGTGCTGAGGGAGTGCCGCACTGTCATAGGGTCAGTGCTGAGGGAGTGCTGCATTCAGATGAGTTGTTGAATCCCCTCTGCTTCCTTGTTACAACAGTGACTACATTCCAAAAGTGCTGTGGTTTATAAACCTCATCGAGATGTGCAGAAAACATGAACTGTGCTGGGTGGTGGTATCAGGCAGATTATTTACACATCTCTGACAGCTGATTGATTGATGCTCTTCAATGTCTCCTGCTGTCCGAGTGCATTGAGGTTTCATTGGTATAGTCAGAGGGCTAGGATTTAGCCACAGCGCTGTTTGGGATCAGTGATCAGTCACAGCTTTCCCATCTACTCATGGTCCTGTTCGTTCAATAAACACGTTCGGTCTTTCCTTCCATGGAGGTGCAGGTAGAGAAATACCTTAATGTGATCTGATTCACCCGACACTGCTCTTGTCTATTGCCTCTTCCCTTTATGGGGAATGTCGGAATTGGAGTAGATGATTCAGACATTGATGAATGTGAATCAGTACACATTTGGCCACTTCAGCCTGTTCCATCAATCAATAAGATACATTTAATCAGATTATTGTACATTTCCACTTCGCCCTGATAATGTTTCACACTCTTGCCTTACAAGAATCTAATCCCATGTCTGTCCATCCCCTTCAGTGAAACGGTACATGCAAAATCCCATCTGATGTTAACATGAGATAAGTCAGATCCCAGAATGAAATCTGGCTTGATGAAGCGATCTTTCACTGCAGAATAAGCGCAAAAGGCTGCAGATTTTGTTTTAACAATCAAACTGAAGCTTATTTCACAAAAGAGATAAAAATCAAATAAAATAAACCAATGTTTCTAAATATTATACTGTTTGAAAAATTTCAAAACATGCAGCAAGGCAAAATCTTTATTACTCCTTTCACCTATCACATTGCAGTTAATCCAGAGAAAGTCTTCTTTTCTTGACCAATCTGGAAACTTGTTTCTTTTCGATTTCGATTCCATGAGCTGTGGAAGTCTTTGTAATCAAGTCTGCACTCAATGTAAACTTTCTCAGTCTTTTAATAATCTCCAGGGTTCTAACTAACTGTCAATCTCTGGAACTTCCATAAACTAAATTCTTCATCAGAGGTAACTTAATTTCCTAAAGACTCCTTCTTTCTTACATGTGACCCCAGTCACATGCCGGAGGAAACAATACAGAAGCGCTTCATAGGAGGCTCCCAAGCACTGAGGATATCACCTAGACAGGGGACGCAACACAAATTCCCAGCTCGGCGAACAGAACCACAACAACGAGCACCCGAGCTACAAATCTTCTCACAAACTTTGAACCCAGTCAGTTATCCTTTGAAATACAAACCTTTCCCATCTCTGGGTTTCTCTAAACAAAAATTAATTTTACTTAATTTTAAAACCAGAAGCAAGTTAATGTCTTTCAATATTTTATCTTTCCCATCATAAACCCCCACAATATGAACAAGCTCCTACTAACCCTCATGGAGACACACACTGGTTTAAAACCATGATTGCAGAAAAACTAACCTAGTAATGTTGAAATTGCTTCTCAAAATTAGTTCAAACCTGCATGATTGGAATTGGGAGGATCTCATTGACTGTGAGATCCTTGATTGGGGTTTTTCACCTGGGCCAAACAGGGAGCCCAGGATAACAGAGATAAACAAGAGAGTCAGAAAGTCTCCTGACTTCAGGGACTGTCTACCAGCTGGCTGGCCACAATCGGAATACTGTGCACATGTAAATAAAGGGTAACTTGGTGATGGGATACTGGCCTCTGTGCAGTTATTTCAATCCTCATATGCCACCAGTTTAAAATCCATGCTCAAAGCAATGTTATATTTGTGTATATAAATCACATTTTGTGCATTCCTTGTGTAAAATTGCATCATGCGCTCTTTCTACAGTCCACCCTCTAACATAACACAAAGTCATTCCATGGAAACTGCCAGGTTGTGATTTTTGAGAAGATTTGTAGCTTAGGTTGAGGTTCAGGTTGTACGTTTGCTCGCTGAGCTAGAAGGTTTGTTTTCAGAAATTTCATCACCATACTAGGTAACATCATCAGTGAGCCTCCGGTGAAGCGTTGGTGTTCTGTCCTGCTTTGTATTTATGTGTCTTGGTCTCTTAAAGTGAGTGGTATCATTTTCAGTTCTTTTTCTCAGAGGATGGCAAATAGAGTTTAAATTGATGTGTTTATTAATGGCCTTCTGGTTTGAATGCCAGACCTCCAGGAATTCCCGTGCTTATCTCTGTTTAGCCTGTCCTAGGATGGATGTGTTGTACCAGGTGAAATGGTGTCCTTCTTTGTCTGTATGTAAGAATACTTGCGTGAAATGGGTCATGTCTTTTGGTGGCTAATTGGTGTTCATGTGTCCTGGTGGCTAGTTTTCTGCCTGTCTGATCGATGTAGTGTCTGTTACAGTCTTTGCAAGGTATTTTGTAAATGACATATGCTTTGCTGATTGTTTGTACAGGGTCCTTCAGGTTCAACAGCTGCTATTTAAGTGTGTTGGTAGGTTTGTGGGTTACCATGATGTCAAGGCGTCCGAGTAATCTGGTCATCATCTACGAGATGCTTTTGATGTATTGTACTGTAGCTAGGGTTTCTGGGCGGATTGTTTGGGTTTGTTGTTTAAGAATTGGTGGACTGTGTTTATTGGTGCCCGTTGTTCTTGAATACGCTGTATAAGTATTTTTCTTCTGCTGCTCCTAGTTCCTGAGTGATGCATTGTGTTGTGGCCTGTTTAAATAATGCCCTGATGCAGCTCCATTTGTGGATGTTGAGTATCCTGTAGTTGAGTATCTGGTCTGTGTGTGTTGCTTTCCTGCAGATGCTGGTTTGCAGTTCTCCATTAACTGTTCGTTCCACTTTGACATCTAAGAAGAGGAGTCTTTTGTTGTTCTCCTCCTCTTTTGTGAATTTTATGCCAGTAAGGATGTTGTTGATGATATTGTAGATTTCCTCTAATTTGTTCTGTTTTGTGACGACAAAGGTGGCATCCACGTAGCTGACCCAAAGTTTGGGTTGGATAATGAAGAGAACTGTTGGTTCGAGTCTCTGCATTACTGCTTCTGCTAAGAGTCCTGATATTGGTGATCCCCTGGGTGTCCTGTGGATTTGTTTGTAGGTCTTGTCATTGAAGGTGATGCGGGTAGTGAGGTACAGGTCTACTAGCTTCATGATACTGTCCTTGCTGATGAAATTGGTGCTGTCTTTTGGTGTTTGTGTCCTTGATTCGTTTAGTAGTGCGGTTAGTGTTTCTTTGGCCAGGCTGATGTTAATTGATGTGAATAGGACAGTTACGTCAAAGGAGTCCATTATTTCGTCCTATTCTATTTTGGTGTCTTTGATGACAAAATGTCTGAAAACAAACCTTCCACCTCAGTGAGCAAACTTACAACCTAAACTCCCAGGTGTTCCCATTTTCATTTCCATGTTTTATTGGCATTCAGCCAAACTGTAATTTGCTAGCCAGTTGCACTGATACCCATTGTTCTGGGAAGTTGTTACACTCACTGGGAACCCAGGGAGAATAGGAATGAACACGATTGTCACTACCCACTGCTGTGGTTCCTTTCCTGACTGGCACACAGGGCAGCAACAGAGAGAGGGGAAATTGAGGATTTTCAAGTGAATCTGCTTCCTGTGAGTGGTCACAAAATGTGCATTATCCACCCAGTCAACAGGTGCTATGGTTCAACTGGGCCCTGGATGCAGAGGGACAGGAGCCAGGGCTGGAATGGGACCAAACTTCTGACATTAGATTAGGCAGGGACCACACACTAGCAAAACCTTCTAGAACTACGAAGTGCAAGAGAGAAACTACTGGCTCCACCAGTAGTTTTTCCAAACACACTTTCCCAAAACCAAGTTTGTAGAGATGCACATGATCACTGGATTTATCTTGAGAGATTGTGTCACTCTCTGTTCAAAGAAGTCTACATGACATCACGTGTAAAGAGACAATGGTATGATCTAATATTCCACATCCTTTTGGTCAGAGCCCTTTCTTAGAAAGGCGTTTGTCCCTTTGGCTGTAGGTGCTATTTATAAGGCAAGAAAACAATTTAAAATAATCACTGATATCATGTGTCATGTCTTGTGGAGATTGGTATGATTCCACAATAAGATCCCAGACAAGCAATGGATAGCTACTTTCTTCAAACCTGTGAGATTTAAGGTTGAAATCTCATATTCTGTAAACCTTTCTGAACCAATCCTTTTTTAAAAGCACTTCTCATTTTCTGAAAGTGGAGACTCTTGTTCAACTTTTCACTCCCCTCAGCCTGGCCCTGTGAGCTTTGTATCTGTTTGACTGTGAGCATTGTATCTGCCTGACTGAGTGTTGTATCTATCTGACTGTGAGCATTGTATCTATCTGACTGTGAGTGTTGTATCTGTCTCACTGTGAATGTTGTATCTGTCTCACTGTGAGTGTTGTATCTGTCTCACTGTGAGTGTTGTACCTACCTGACTGTGAGCATTGTATCTATCTGACTGAATGTTGTGTCTGACTCACTGTGAGTGTTGTAACTATCTGACTGAGTGTTGTATCTATCTGACTGTGAGCATTGTATCTACCTGACTGTGAGTGTTGTATCTATCTAATTGTGAGAATTGTATCTGTCTCCACTGTGAGTGTTGTATCTGTCTGACTGTGAGCATTGTATCTACCTGACTGTGAGTGTTGTATCTATCTAATTGTGAGCATTGTGTCTGTCTCCACTGTGAGTGTTGTATCTGTCTGACTGTGAGCATTGTATCTGTCTGACTGTGAGTATTGTACCTATCTAATTGTGAGCATTGTGTCTGTCTCACTGTGAGTGTTGTATCTGACTCACTGTGAGCATTGTATCTGTCTCACTGTGAGCGTTGTATCTCTCTGACTGTGAGCGTTGTATCTGTCTGACTGAGTGTTGTATCTATCTAATTGTGAGCATTGTGTCTGTCTCACTGTGAGTGTTGTATCTGTCTCACTGTGAGTGTTGAATCTGTCTGACTGTGAGCGTTGTATCTATCTGACTGTGAGTGTTATACCTGTTTTTTTTTTACTGTGAAGTTGCAATGCCATAGACTAAAACTATTGTTGTGATTGGGGTTTTGTTGTCAGGAGTCCAGTGGTTTAACATGTTAATTTTCTGCCTATAGCGATTGGGACAAATTGATCCTGGGATATCCTATCTCCACAGACACATTCCCAGATCTTCAGGGAGGATCTATACAATGGCCATTTTGGAAAAGCCCCTCTGGCATCACCCGGCTCTGACCTGTGACTGTCCCTGAGACCAGCTGAGTTCACCTTTGTTATCCAGTCCTTTGCCCAACCTCTCTGCAGTTGCAAGTGCTCCCTGGGGTCAGAAGGCCGTGGCTCTCAACATGCCCTGAGGCCACAGCCTCTGTGACATCCCTGTGCAGTACTGGGGGAGTGCTGCTCTGTCATAGGTGTGGTCCCGTCCACGCAGCATTAAAATGCAGCCCTGTTTGTTTCAGTTGCCATGAAAGACCTTTGGACCAATGAAGGGAAGGGCAGTGAAATATCCCAGGTACCTGGACAGAAACACCAGAGAAGAAAAGGATTCTCTGGCTAATTATCTCTTTGTTCTTTGCACTGGCTTGCTGTGCTGTAACAACAGTTATTGCTGTAACAACAGTAATTGCTGTTCATAAGTTGAGAAACATATTACAATGCCCTGAGGAGGTATGTAGCGCTATTTAAATTCAAGTATCCTTCTTTCTTGACTTGGTGCATTAGCCAAGAGTGGTACCTGACAAGAGTCAGATAGTTAGGTAAAAACAATGACTGCAGATGCTGGAAACCAGATTCTGGATAAGTGGTGCTGGAAGAGCAGTTCAGGCAGCATCCAAGGAGCAGTAAAACCTTCTGGATTAGTGGTGCTCCTCGGATGCTGCCTGAACTGCTGTGCTCTTCCAACACCACTAATCAAGAGTCAGATAGTTCCTGTTCCACAGTACATTAATATGCAGGTGACATTCTTTCAATAGTAAATATTAAGGATGTTTCAGGAAAAAATATTAAACATAAATGTAAAGGTTTATTGAAATGAGGTTGTGGACATTCCCCAGATTCCTGTGTCTGGAATAATGGTGTCTAAGCTTTCTGGTGTTGGGTGAGTGCAGTCTGGAGAGTATGGCCCTGTGTCTACTGACATTTCCAGCTGAACTGCTCCTACCTGCCCTGATACCAGCTCGAGTTAATTCAATGTGCCTAGGACTGGAGTGTTATACCTGAGCTGGCAAAGTCCCTGGAAGTGTAGGTGTAACATGAAAATATTGCATCAAATCAGTATATAAACAAACTGAATGGTTGGTGTCTGAAGGCTGCCAGTCATAAAATAAATGAACTTCAATCCCTATGTGTGGATTGTGTTCACAACCTGATTTCAGTCATAGCTGTAAGATCATCAAAGTGCATGGGGAATTTTTGAAAAATTCACTCTGGGTAATGAGCGTCACTGAGAAAGCTGCTCTTTATTACTCACCTCTCATTGCTGTGAGAAGGTGGTGATTGGGTGAGAAGCTGCTACAGACAACAAGGTCTATTGCTACCGTGGAAAATGTTCCTTCATAGACAAGGCTAAAGAGGTACAAGGAAATTAGCGTAAAACCTCCTGTCAGAACACACTCTCACTATCATGGTCTCCTTCTCTGACATTGGCAGTACCCCTGTTCTGGTCCCGTAAGGAGAGAATGCAAGCAAGCGGGCCTCAACTGCCTGACTTGATTCACCAACATGCCCAGTCGCACAGACACACACATAGAGACACGCACATACACTTACACAGTTAGTCACACACACACAGACTCCCACTCCCACAGACAAACATACACATGCAGACATACATACACAGATAGTTAGTCACACACATACACAGAGTCACACTCCCACAGACACACACAGACAACTAGACACATATAAATACGCATACAAAGATGCGCACACACACGCACACAGACAGATGTACACACACACGCGCGCACACACAATTAGCTAACCCAACATGTCGCCGACACTGAGGATATTATTAGTGTTGAAGTGGTGGATTACTGGGGGAGCCTCCAGACTAGGGATGTCTGACCTCGGTTAGTCTTATTGCTGGGACTGAGGTGAGTGCTCACCACATACAGGCCAATAACCACCTTCCTCTCTGAGTCACAGAGCTGTAGGATTGACCTGGGAGACTATGGGATCAAACGTTATGACAGACCAAAGGTGGACTCTCTGGTGAAATAATGAGGATGATGCAGCACTGGGTGGGACAATGACATGATGCCTCCTTCCCCAGTTCCACAGGTATTTCAGGGTCCTATCCCTATCAAGTTCCTCAACAAATCATTCACTGCATTACTGTCTGTCAGAATTTGCTGCGTATAAATGGCTACATTATTTGCAAGACCTTCTCAAGGAATAGGCAACAGCTGTCAAATGTGTCAGAGAGTTATTAAAACAATATGAAGGACTGAGATTTATGGAAAGACACTTTCAATCCACATTGTCTCTCCCAAAGGTATATTTTAGTAAAGGTAGCCTCAAAGGTAGATTATTGAAGAGATTATTATCCTGGCTTCAGCCTGTCTGCCTTTCCAGTCTCCTCCTCAAATGCATTTCTCCTCACTATAGTAGTTGTGGGGAGGAGTTTGAATTTTAATTGACTGGTTAGATCTTCATAGGCAGCAGGTCATTTAGTGGTGAAATCTCAGCTGAGGAGGATAGACATGTCCTTAAAATAAAAACCGAACACTGGAAAAACTCAACAGGTCTAAAAGCACCTGTGGAGAGAAAACAAAGTCAACATTTTGTGTGATATGACCATACTTCAGAACAGAAAGCGATTGGAAACAGAGTTCTTTATGCTGAGGAGTAAATGGAACTGATTACAAAGGTAAAGTCATTATTGTTTCACTGTCTCATTAGAGCAAGATGACTAGTGGAGGTTTAACCTGAGGATCACAATGTCAGAGGCAAGCGGAGAGGTTGTGAAGGTGGGACCAACATGATGATCTCAGCTAGTGCAGGAATTGAGCCCATGCTGTTGGTGTCACAAACCGGCTGTACAGCCAACTAAGCTAACCGACTACAATGTAGCAGATTGTAAAGTTGCAAAAAGCCAAGAACAGAGGGCTTCCTAATGGTGGTGGGGGGATGATAAAGGATGTGTACAAAGTGGAAATGAAGGTGTCCCCTTGTGTCTACAGTTTCGAAAGCACCATTTTCCAATCTCTTTCCGTTTCTGCAGAAGGGTCATATCAGACTCGAAATGTTAACTCTGTCACTCTCCACAGATGCTGCCAGACATGGGAAGGTTCTCCAGCACTTTGTTTTCATTTCAGATTTCCAGCATCCACCGTATTTTGTTTTGATTTGAGCTGTCCCTAGTTCCGAGCGTGTAACCATCATTCAGAAATGTAAGAACATAGGGATCCACAGACAAGAACAGAAGACAATTAACATATCTCACCTTCTCCCATTAGCCTGGTCACTTGACCCTGGGGCTATTGAATGTTCAGTGATCAGCCAATGTATCTACAAAAGACCCATACGTGATGTGGGGAACCCTGTCTTAGGTTCACAGAAATGTACAGCACAGATACAGAGCCTTTAGTCCACCTCGTCCATGTCGATCAAATATCCTAACATAATCTAGTCCCATTGGCCAGCGCTTGGCCTATATCCCTCTAAACCCTTCCTATTCATATGCCCATCCAGATGCCTTTTAAATGTTGCAATTGTACCAGCCTCCACCACTTCCTGTGGCAGCTCATTCCATACACACACCACCATCTGTGTGAAAAATTGCCCCTTAGATCCCTTTAAAATTTTTCCCCTCTCACCGTAACCTATGCCCTCTAGTTCTGGACTCCCCTACCCCAAGGAAAAGACCTTGTCTATTTACCCAATCCATGCCCTCCCCTGGCGAAGAGAAACGAGGGCTGCCGAGAAGGGTACATTTTCCCACTTAAAAAGGGACTTACCTTGAGAGTCGGGTCTCCATTTTTTACAGAACGGTGAGGAGAGGGGGCAGAGAGAAACAAGGACTGCCGGGAAAGGTAAGTGATTGTTTTTTAAGTGGGTGCGATCTAAACCCAAAATATTCATGGAGTATGGCTGATAGGGCAGTTGCATGTTCCTGCTGCAGAATATGACTGGTGAGAGACACAACACATGTCTCCACTGGCCACATCTGCAGGAAGTGCACCCAACTGCAGCTCCTTGAAAACCAAGTTAGGGAACTGGAGCTGGAGCCAAAATGAACTGTGGATCATCCGGGAGACTGAGGGGGGAATAAAGAGGATATACAGGGAGGTGGTCACTCCTCAGACACAGGATAAGGACAACTGGGTTACAGTCAGGGGGAGGAAAGGGAACCAACAGATAGGGCAGGGATTCCATCTGGCCGTTCTCCTCAGCAATAAGAATACCGTTTTGGATACTGCTGCTGGGGACAGCCTACCGGGGAAAGCCATAGTTGTCAGGTCTCTGCCACAGAGCTTGGCACTGTGGCTCAGAAGGAAAGGGAGGAAAGTAGAGAAGTGCTGGTGGTAGGAGACTCAATCATTAGATGGATTGACAGGAGATTTTGTGATTAGGAACTGGACTACCGGAAGGTACATTGCCTCCCCAGTGACAGGGTCCGGGACGTCACCGATCGGGTTTACAAGATTCTGAAGGGGGAGGGTGAGCAGCCAGAAATCGTGGTACATATTGGTACCATTGATATAGTCAGGAAAAGGATTGAGGATCTGAGAAGTGACTACAGAGAGCTAGGTTGGAAGCTGAAGAGCAGGACGTTTTGAGTAGTGTTCTCAGGTTTGCTACCGGTGCCTACACACAAACCCATGTTGACTATCCTTAATCAGTCCTTGCCTTTCCAAATACATGTAAATCCTGTCCCTAAGGATTCCCTCCAACAACCTGCCCACACCGATGTCAGGCTCACTGGTCTATAGTTCCCTGGCTTTTCTTAAATAGTGGCACCACGTTAGCCAAATTCCAGTCTTCCAGCACCTCATCTGTGACTATCGATGATACAAATATCTCAGCAAGGGGCCCAGCAATCACTTCCCTAGCTCCCCACAGAGTTCTAGGGTACACCTGATCAGGTCCTGGGGATTTATTTACCTTAGTGCATTTTAAGACATCCAGCACCTCCTCCTCTGTGATATGGACATTTCTCAAGATGTCACCATCCTTCACATGTCCCGCCAATTGTCACCAACTGTCCCCCCAACATCCCACCCCATCAACAGCACCCCCCTCTCCCCCCCCCCCCCCCACCATTCCATTGAAAGAGAGCTTTGGGATCCATCAGGTTAAGCCCATCTGTTCCTCCTGAGCATCCCTCATTACACATCCTGTCTCAAATCCCCAATCCACGTTATCCCAAAGTAATTCTTACTGCTATCTGCTAATTACCAGCTCCCAAGGAAATCAGTTTCATAGATTGCAGATCCCAGTGAAATATTAGATCAGTTTTTGAATTTACTCTTTTCAATTCCAGGTCTTGTCCTTTGGAGAAGGTGAAGCAAATTGTCACTGTCCCCATTAACCAGTCCCTTTAAAATTCTACAAAATGAGACAATCTCACTGTCAATTTATTCTCTCATAGTGAAAACCTGCTTAGCTGACCCTAATTCCTGATACTTACCAATCTGTCCCCTCGAACTTACCAGTTCAAGCCAGTAACCAACACTGGGAGAAATCAGACAGGAGGGAGAATGCATTTTATTTATATTTTTGCTATCTTCACAGAATGGCAGCAGTACATGCATATTACAGCAAGGGAGCTTAACACTGAGAACAACATTAAAGAGACAAGGCAGTGATTGTGAAAGGAGTAATAAATGGAACAGTATTTTGGAGACATGCATATTATTAATAATCGATCAGAAACTAATCTGTCTGTGTCCTAACATCATGATAATGTACACATTTCTGTTTCCATCAGTCATGTCTTTCAGAATGGCTGACAGTTAAATATTCCTTCACACTCCTGAGCTTCACAGGTTAGAACAGTACTGTTACTGGCAATAAGGAGCAGATCTCTTCTTGTTGGTGGTTTGTTAATGTTTGCTGTTAGCATGGGCAAGATGCAATTTGCTCTTGCTCTCTGTTAAAGCTCACCAGGGTGCCCCAAGACCCAAGGTTGTGTGTCCTGTTAATCTAGATTCTCAAAAAATAGCTTTGTCCAGCAATTATTCCCCAGGTGCCTTCATTTCTAACAAGGCCTGCTGTTCTATTTAGTAGCTATTGGTGTTACTCTGCCTCTCTGACCCAACATGTAACTGCATTGTTCGCACTGTCACAGAATACCGTCACACTTCTGCAAGGCAGGAAGACTCAAAGTTCCCATATAACTGACTTTCTCATTGGAAGTTCATTCCCCAGTGTAAATTTCAAGTCACAGTGAATTGTTGCATTGCTTTAGGGACACAGTAGGCTTCGATTTTTGATCTCAGCTAAATTTGTGACTCTGTAGTGAACAGCGTGTGAAGGCGATCAGACCAAGAAAATTTACAACCATGCAGTGATAGCGTGGCTGCCCTGTCTGTCACCATATTGTACTGTAGACTTTACCCTTTGTAACCTTCACAATTCACCACTGACGTCCAATTACCAAGTTGGTCTCTGGTTTGACAGCGAAAGCCCAGCAGGAATTTCATGGGGAGATGGGACTTCCACATCCCCATCATAATTTGTGTTTTAAAAACCTGTTCATTGAGAATGGGCAGTTTTGGGGAATAAATTGCCTTCTTTTAAATAGGGACCTACTTGGCAAATCTCTTGTGTTTTCTCTTCCCTGGTTTTATTTGAATTAAAAGTTATGTTCATATTTCCAGTAACTGTTCCATTCTAACCTCTGGCTCCTGTTGACAAGGGGGGAGGGGAGGGGAGATCTGATGTGCATTTGTTCAGTACTTGGCGCTGTGATAATATGGTCGGTAATATCCTTGGTAACCATAGCCATAGCCGTATCCTTTCCCGTAGACTGCGTAGGGGTAACCCTTTCCACAGTTTTCGTCTCCGTCACAGTATTCCCTGTTAACTTCAACAGGACTCTTGTAGATCTCCCGGACACTGAAACAATACAACACAGGAGAGTTAGCTTTACAATGACAACCTACATTTAAGTAGTGCCGTTAATGCGGTAGAGCATTTCAAGGGACTTCTGAGGGATGTTATTCTATAAAATATCGACATATAAATCCAGAGCAGAAATAGGCCATTCGGCCCCTTGGAATCTGATCCAACATTCAGTTGGATCACAGCTGATCTGATGGCCTGCCATTTCAAAGCACCATTAGGATTTATCCACAACTAGCTAAGGACTGATGTCCTTCCCTCAAGGTCATTAGCATATCACATGGGTTCCTCTGACATTCGCAGTTGCTGTTATACTGAGACGGATCTTTCACATCCAGACTTTATAAACTTCATTGAATTCTGTCAGTGATTGTGGAGGGATTTGAACCCAGAGCTTTGACATTATCACATTAGCTCACCATCACCCATCAGCATGGGGAGGAATCACAGACACAGGTACAGACATGGAATAGAATAGAACACCATTAAAAGCAGGCCATTCAGCCCCTCAAGAATCCTCCACTGTTCTATACGATCGTGGCTGATCTAACTGTGGCTTCAGCTCCACTTTCCTATCTACCCCCAATATTATCTGACTCCTTTGTTCATCAAGCATGTGTCCATCATGTTCTCAAAAATACTCAACAGACCACATCTGAACCCTGACCTATCCTGAATCCTGATCCCTTACATTGCTTAAACTATGAATCACCCTGACCCTTCCTATACTATGACCCTCTTTGCACCCTGACCATCTCTGAATTCTGACCACCCTGACCCTTCCTGCACTGTGACCCTTTTGGCCCCACTCTGGAGAAGAAAATACCTCAGATCCTCTGGGAGAGAAGCAATCTCCTTAAAGGGGAGGCCCCTTCATCCTAAACTGTAAGATCAATAAGATCACCTCTCATCCATCCAACCTCCACTGAGTACAGGCCAAGCCTGTTCAATCTTCCCTCATTTCACCCCCATAGCAGGAGTCAGTGAGTGAATCGACTGGAAGAACACGCTTGAGGGGCCGAAAGGCCTCCTGCTCCAAATTTGCGAGTTCTATGCAGTAGCCTTCCTGTCAGGGAGATGTATACCCCTCCCCCGGGGCTGTGGATGAAACATTTAAATTCTGGGGCAAGGAATTTAACCCAGAGGTGCTCCTGCCTCTGCAGTAGAGAGCTCACCTTTCGTACGATGGGTAATGATGATAGTAACCATACGTGTGTCTCTTTCTCCTCACAAAGTTGTTTGCAGTTTGTTTGTCCATAAAGGTTTCTAAAGAGATTATAAAAATTCAATTAATGAGGAATTTGACAAGATGAAGCAAAACATGAAAGGTCAGACAGCAATACCCCAGTGAGTGACAGTGTATGTTGGACTGTACCCAGTGAGAGTCAGTGTGTGTGGGACTGTACCCCAGTGAGAGTCTGTGTGTGTGGAACTGTATCCCAGTGAGAGTCGTGTGTGTGGGACTGTACCCAAGTGAGAGTCTGTGTGGGACTGTACCTCAGTGAGAGTCAGTGTGTGGGTGGACCTGTACCTCAGTGAGAGTCAGTGTGTGTGGATTGTACCCTAATGAGAGTCAGTGTGTGTGTGCGGGACTATACCTCAGTGAGAGTCAGTGTGTGTGTGGGACTGTACCTCAGTGAGAGTCAGTGTGTGTGGAACTGTACCCCAGTGCGAGTCAGTGTGTGTGTGTGGGACTGTACCTCAGTGAGAGTCAGTGTGTGTGTGTGGGACTGTACGTCTGTGAGAGTCAGTGTGTGTGTGGGACTGTACCTCAGTGAGAGTCAGTGTGTGTGGACTGTACTGTAATGAGAGAGTATGTGTGTGTGGGACTGTACCTCAGTGAGAGTCAGTGTGTGTGTGGGACTGTACCTCAGTGAGAGTCAGTGTGTGTGGAACTGTACCCCAGTGCGAGTCAGTGTGTGTGTGTGGGACTGTACCTCAGTGAGAGTCAGTGTGTGGGACTGTACCTCAGTAAGAGTCTGTGTGTGGAACTGTACCCCAGTGAGAGTCAGTGTGTGTGTGGGACTGTACCTTAGTGCAGGTCAGTGTGTGTGTGGGACTGTAGCCCAGTGAGAGTCAGTGTGTGTGGGGGACTGTACCTCAGTGAGAGTCAGTGTGTGTGGAACTGTAACCCAGAGAGAGTCAGTGTGTGTGTGGGACTGTACCTCGGTGAGAGTCAGTGTGTGTGGGACTGTACCTCGGTGAGAGTCAGTGTGTGTGGGACTGTACCTCAGTGAGAGTCAGTGTGTGTGGGACTGTACCCCAGTGAGAGTCAGTGTGTAGGGGGGACTGTACCTCAGTGAGAGTCAATGTGTGTGAAACTGTACCTCAGTGAGAGTCAGTGTGTGTGGAACTGTATCCCAGTGAGTCAGCGTGTGCGGGACTGTACTCCAGTCAGAATTAGTGTGTGTGGGACTGTACCTCAGTGAGAGTAAATGTGTGTGGAACTGTACCCCAGTGAGAGTCAGTGTGTATGGGACTGTACTCCAGTGAGTCAGCATGTGCGGGACTGTACTCCAGTCAGAGTCAGTGTGTGTGGGACTGTACCTCAGTGAGAGTCAGCAATGTGAGGGGAGAGAGTTGATTAGAAGATCTGAATCCATTTTCAAAGCTATGGTGGAAGAGAGGGTTGGAGAGAAAGTAATTGGACAGCTCTTTCAAAGATCTGTCATCAACCCAGTGGACTGAATGGCCTCTCTGTGGACAGGTTCTCTGAATTCTTGCAGCTAAGTTTGGCTGAGTTGGAATTGGAGAGTAAATAGTTTAACTGAGGCTCTGAGATGTTGTTTTGACTCTGATTGGGTTTCTGTCATTAAATTACTGTTTATTAACCCATCAACTCCTCATATAAAAAGTGCAGCATGATGTCAACAAGCAGATTTCAGATAAAAAAAACAGTTGGCAGTGACTGTTAGCTGATCCAGAATAATACTGACCATCATTGTGTGCTGCAAGTAATTACAGGATTACATCGCAGTTAGCAAGCACAATATGGGATTATCAAAACCAGAGAAGATATAATCTAGGGAAGAAAGGCTCATTAGCATTATTATAGGGCAGTGGTCACTGTGGCTTTGGGATGACATCAACTGAATTTTAAGCATTGAATTTGAATACTTTCTGTTGATTACATCCGGGCTGGAAATTGCAGCATTGCTCATCCCTCGATTATTTTCTCAGGTTCACACATCAGACGGAGCCAGGTCTTTCACTCAGTCCTGGTTTCTCACCCGAGAGCAGTTCCCCTCCCAACACTGACACCCACACCCCCACCATCCCTTGCCCCTCAACCTCTGCAGAGATGAGAGAATATCGAACTGTCTCTATCCCAGCCTTCGCTCCTCACTCTCTCTCTTTCTTTCTCGGCCAGCTCACTGCCTCTCATTCTCCCCTTTTAATTTCCCTGCTGTCCCTCACTTTCCCGACTGAAACACTGACCTTCCTTCTCAGCAGGTCCGATGAATTCTTTGGGAGCTGAAAGAGAGAACAACAAAGTGGTAAGAGATTGACAGGTTGGGGAATGCGTGTGGAACCAGCAAACACAAACCTGTTGGTAATAGACTCTTCAACAGAGAGAGGGAGAGGATTGGTTCTAAAAGGTTGGTTTTGTTCGCTTAGTAACAACCAGAAGAGAGAGAGAGGTAAAGAGATGTAGAGGGTTAGGGAAGGAATTCCACAAGAAAAGGTTTGGCAGCTGAAGGGATAGCTCCCAATGAGAGATTGAGGAATTGGAATTGGTCAGAATTGGAACATGTGCATGGATTGTGGGACTGGAGAGGGTTGAAGAGATAGATGGGGGGCAAGCTTTGTAAAACGTTGAAATTAATGGAGTGGGAAACCTCAGGATATATTTTCAGGTGATGCTGCTAAGGCACAGAAAGAAAGCCAAGTGATAAATCTGTGGAGGAGATTTTGGAGTTTGTGAGACGAGGGTGGCCAGAGAAACATTGGCATGAACTTCTCTAGCTATCATTGACTGGTCAGAGTGAGCACAGGTGATGGTTAGCTAAAAGACAATTACATCAGTGACGTCTGGGAGGTGTCAATAAAACCAGAGCAGGAGAAGAGATAAAGAATTGACAAACAGATCCGGCAGGGACAGGGCGGGGAAGACCACTGAAGAGAATCAAGGGAGTCTGGTCTCAGCAGGTCTGAAATGAAAGTGAGAAATTCTGGCTCAGGCTTCTCACTGCTCTCCCAGTGTCCTAATGGATTAGCATCAGACTTCATATTGTACTGAGACATAAAGGGCAGAATACCAACATTTACAGATTCTACAGAGACAGTGAGAATAGGGGTTGTAACTATGTGCAGGAGAACACAGACTGGGCAGTACATTAGGAATAAGATCCACTTGGTGCTGGAATGCTATCGTTTGAAGGAGGAACAAATAACAAATATACACTAAATGATAAGATAGTAACTGGATTCAATACAGAAATCTTTTTAAATGGCAGGATGGGTTGTTAATGGTGCTAGGAAGCTTGGGGAGTTGGTACACTATAAACTAGATATCAATGTTTCCACATTATATTAGCTCCTTCCAACCTTCTGATCTAATAAGGTTTCCCTTTAGTCTCCTTCAGTGATTGATGTACTCTGTAGTAAGGGGTCTTAAAGCACTAGCAATTCTGAGCTAATTGCCCAGTCTTTAACAGTCAGTGTGGGCAGTGCATGGCTCAGGGGCTAGTATTGTGGTTTCTGAGTCAGGTGGTCTGCTGTGAAAGTCAATTGAACATAGAATCTGAACTGATTCAGTATCAAGGGAGCGCTGAATTATCAAAGGATGGCATCTTTCAAATCAGACGTTAAATCAAGGAACAATTATAAAACAGCTTGTGTTATTATTCCATGAAGCACTGATCAGATATTGCTCAGCAATCTCACACATGCGCAGATTACCTCATCCTTTATCTTATTGCTGTTCTCGGGATGTTGCTTTGAACAGATTTTCTTGATGAATGTGCAACATTGCGACAGTGGCTGGCATTGGGGACTAAAATCCATTGGCTGCAAGGCACTTCCAGGCATCCAGAGGACATTAAATATGCTATATAAATGCAGGTTCCTGTTTCTGCATTAAATCCAGGAAGCTATCGCTATCCTGTTTGACTCCCAAAGGGAATACCCTTCCCTAAGGCGCTCTCGCTTTGCTATTTATGCTCAAAATTCTCAAATATTGTGTTGCTCCCCAGCCAATAGGCAGAGGCAAAAATTGGGTTTTACTTTCGACTTGTCAAGGTAATGAATCTGGGGTCAGTATTCCCGGTGAAGCTTTCCCAGACGGAACCAGCCTCACAGCCTGAGTTTGACACCTGGAGCACAGAAAAGGAAGAGGAGAGTGGAACGTCACGGTGAGGAATGAAGTAGAGATTCAGAGGATAATGTAACAAGGTGTAAACTCCCTACCTCCCATGCAGACAGCAGCCAGTGCACAGAGACTGAGCAGAATCAGAGTCCTCATCTCGATGCAGTCCTTGATCCGAGTGCACCTTTGCTAAGAAAGAGCTCAGTGTGAGACAGACAGGTCAGAGCTGGGGACAACCATAGCAGCATTTTATTGCCCTGTCTGAGCTCATTATGTCAGGAACACCCTCAGGGTGGGCAGAGGGAGGTACCTCCTGATCAAGGTAGACTGATGGAAGGTGGGGAAGGGCCAGGGGTAATGTTGGAAAATTGTTTTTTGGCAGAAGCATCTTCTGGAAACATTAATGTTCTGTTGCAAACAGAACCCTGGAGCCAAAGCTCATTACTCAAGTTTTAAAGTTTATGCGAGAACAAAGCCTGAAAGTGAGGTGTAAGGTTTTAATTGTTCCATAGCTCAGGTTAATAAAAGCAGGTACTGTGTGAGCAACTGATCCAGAAAACAGCCTGACAGCAATTTCAGCTCAGCCAGATCTGACTGTGACTCACAGACAAAGCTGTGTCCATCACCCCTTCCTCACACATTTTACAGCTGTGTACCTCAACTGTGCCACTCTGCCCAAATCAATACCACACTTCCCCAAACAGGAGAATGTGGCGGGAACTTTACTCTGTTTTTAACTCCATACTATCCCTGTTCTGGGAGTGTTTGATGTGGATATTTTTGTTTTCCTTTATTCATGCATGGGATGCAGGTGTCACTGGCTAGACCATTCATTGCTCAGAGGGCAGTTAGAGTCAACCTGTGGGTCTGGAATCACATGTAGGCCAGACCAGGTAAGGATGGCATGGTGGCTCAGTGGTTAGCACTGCCGCTTCACAGTGCCAGGGACCTGGGTTCAATTCCACCCTCAGGCGACTGTCTGTGTGGAGTTTGCACATTCTCCCTGTGTCTGCATGGGTTTCCTCAGGTCCTCCGGTTTCCTCCCACAGTCCAGAGATATGCAGGTTAGGTGAATTGGCCATGATAAATTGCCCATAGTGTTCAGAGATGTGTAGGTAAGGTGTATTAGTCAGGGGTAAATGTAAAATAATAGGGGAATGGGTCTGGGTGGGACCCTCTTCGGAGGGTCAGTGTGGACTTGCTGGGCCAAACTGCCTGTTTCCACACTGTAGGGATTCTATGATTGATAGCAGATTGCTTTCCCTAAAGGGCATTAGTGAACCAGATGAGTTTTTACGACAATCAACAACGGATTCATCATTAGATCCTTGATTCTAGATTTGAATTGCATTCACATGATACCAACTGCCAAGGTAGGATTCAAACCCAGGTCCCCAGGACACTTTCTGAGTCTCTGGAATAACAGTCTAGCGATAATACCACTAGATCATCACCTCCCCCATAGTATAGAGGCAGCCTAGCTCTGTATCTAACCCTGTGCTGTCTCTGTCCTGGGAGTGTTTGATGGAGACAGTGTAGAGGGAGTTTTACTCTGTATCTAACCCCATGCTGTCCCATTCCTTGGTGTGTTTGATGGAGACAGTGTAGAGGGAGCTTTACTCTGTATCTAACCCCATGGAGAAAGTGAGGACTGCAGATGCTGGAGATCAGAGCTTAATAATGTGTTGCTGGAAAAGCGCAGCAGGTCAGGCAGCATCAAAGGAGAAGGAGAATCGACTAGGCGGGAGAGGGGGTGGGGGCGGAGAGGTTGGGAAGAAGATTGCAGGTAGAGCTTCTTCAAGGAAGGCATCCTTGCAAGAGAATTCGCAGTAGATTAAAATCAACTAGGAGAAAGTGAGGACTGCAGATGCTGGAGATGTGTTGCTGGAAAAGCGCAGCAGGTCAGGCAGCATCAAAGGAGAAGGAGAATCGACATTTCGGGCATAAGCCTCATTCCTGAAGAAGGGTGGGCGGCACGGTGGTACAGTGGTTAGCACTGCTGCCTCGCAGCGTCAGAGACCCGGGTTCAATTCCCGCCTCAGGCGACTGACTGTGTGGAGTTTGCACGTTCTCCCCGTGTCTGCGTGGGTTTCCTCCGGGTGCTCCGGTTTCCTCCCACAGTCCAAAGATGTGCAGGTCAGGTGAATTGGCCATGCTAAATTGCCCGTAGTGTTAGGTAAGGGGTAAATGTAGGGGTATGGGTGGGTTACGCTTCGGCGGGTCGGTGTGGACTTGTTGGGCCGAAGGGCCTGTTTCCACACTGTAAGTAATCTAATCTAATCTAATCTAATTTTCAAGATCTAACCCCATGCTGCAATTGTCTCAGACACATTTCCAAGTATTAACACACTCCATCTGAATGAAATTAAAATTCCCTGAATAAAATAACAGAAAGATCTTTTTACCTATAGTAAGGATTCCATTCAGTGTATAAACTGTTCAGTTTGGTGACAGTGTGGGTTTATAGTGTATTAGTGTTGACAGTTTCTGATGCTTTCAAAGGGAGTTATCAAAGACCTTAATCTGAGCAGTCAGAACCCTCCTTATTTCTATATTCTCCCTGATCCTCACACTCGAGCACGTGTGTCTTGTCCCCGCACTGTGATGTTTTCCTGAAATGGTTTGCATTGCCATCTGTCAGTGCTTTCACTAAGCTGTCATCCACACATTCTGCAGTTGGTCACTAAATGAACCCAGTCACCACTGATAACAAATAATCATTCCTGGATCGGCTACAGTTAGTCCTAATGGCCGAGAATCTCTCCAAGAACTGCACCTGCTGGAAATCTGAAACAGAAACAGGAATTTCTGGAGAAACTCAGCAGGTCTGGCTGTTCTGAAGAAGGGTCACAGGAATAGAAACGTTCACTCTGCTTTCTGTCTACAGATGCTGCCAGACCTGCTGAGTTTTTCCAGAAATTCCTGTTGTTGTTTATGGCAGAGAAGTTCCAGAGATATTTGTGAGCTTTTTTTCAAAGCTTCCTTTAATTCTTTATATTTCTGGCCTTCTGCCTTCACTGAACAGTGCAGACTAACCACTATGGCACTTTCCCATAATTGTTAGCAGAATTCTTTCATAACTTCGTAAGACCTCCTAACGTCACCCCTAATTTTTGGGAAATCCCAATGTTCAGCAGTACTTCAGGGGAATAATATCAGCGATGATTAAGGGATGTGATAGATCTGGAGAGGGTGCAGACAAAATTTAACAGGATGTTTCCTGGGCTGGAGACTTTCCATTATGAAGAGAGATTGGATGGACTGAATCATAGAATCTCCACAGTGCAGAAGAAGGTCACGTCGCCCATCAGGTCTACACCAAGCCTCCAAACAGCAACCCATCCAGACACATCACCTCACCCTCCATGGCTATATCCATCTAGCCTGCACTGCCCCAGACGCTATGGGCAATTTCCCATGGCCAATCCACCCTGACCTGCACATCTTTGGACTGTGGGATGGGAGCACCTGGGGGAAACCCATACAGACACCAGGAGAATGTGCAAACTCTACACAGACAGTAATTGGAGGATGGAATCAAACCCAGGTCCCTAGCGCTGTGAGGTAGCATTGCTAACCAACCGGCTGGGCTGTTTTCTGTGGGGTAGAGGAAACTGAGAGAAGACATGTTTGATAAGTATAAAGGTATAGGCGCAGAGATGCAGGAGACAGCAAAGAATGTTTCTCACCTTGGTGGAAGGATCAGTGACAGGGTGCCATGAATTTAGGGTAAAGGGAAGAAGGTTTACAGAGGATTTGAGGAAAAGGTGTGGTGGGAATCTGGAACTCACTGACTTTGAAGATGGGAGAGGCAAAAAGCCACAAAACACTGAAGCATTTCAATGTGCTAAGTTATACAAGGCTATCAACATCAATGTTGGAAAGTGGGATTAGAATCCTTTGATGGCTATTTTTGACCAGCACAGACTGGAAGGGCCAAAGGGCCTTTTACTGTGGTGTGGGCCTCTGGGATTCTGCAACTCTTTATTCTGTCTGTGCTTTGCTCACAAATTGCAACAATCATTTCCAGCACAGCTGCTCAAATCATTTCAATTTCAAATCTATGCAGTACTTATCTTCACATCAACTCAAAGGGCAGGCTCAACTCCCACAGCAGTACTGAGGGAGATTCAGAGGGTCATTGCTGAGGGAATGCTGTACTTAATGGCGATATATTTCCAAGTCAGGATAGTGAGGGACCTGGAGGGGAACTTGCAGAGGGGTGGTATTCACGTGTCTGGACAATATCTTTCAATCAACATCACTCATAAGAAACCTCCTCTGCTCATTATCTCCTGATGTTTGTGGGATCTTGCTGGGTGTGGAATGACTGCCAAATTTCTTCACTGCTAACAGTGACTTTAAAACTTAGTTCATTGGATGTAAACACACTAAAGTGCATCCTGATCCTAAATTCTCTCTCTCTGTTTTTTTTTATCTTTCCCACATGCCTTGATTTATCTCAAATTCTCCTTGTCTTTTCAAATTCAGACAATTTGTTGTTGGCTTCTTACTATCAAAGAAATCTAAGGCTCAAAGTTATGTGAATGCCAGAATTCTGAAAGGAAAATATAAAATTGTTAAAAGATTCATCAGTTTGGGGAACCTCTGCAACAGAATGAGGAAGGCTTTACTTGTTGTAGATCATTTCTTCAGAGTAATGTTCCCTTTCTGGTGACTATCCATCATTCTGAAACCATGACCTGATTTCTCTCCCTGCAGACTCTGACTGAATGCTGAGTATCTCCAGCATTTTCTATTTTTAGTCACAAAAATTCTAAGTTCTACACACAGAGGTGTGAGAGATTTGGAACTCTCTTCCACAAATGGCATTGGATGCTGGATCCAATGGTCATTTTAAATCTGAGATTGATAGAACATGGAACAATGTAGGACAAAACAGGTCCCCCCGCCCCACCACGTATCCTATCATCATCCATGTCCTTATCCAAGGATTGTTTAATGTGGCTGAGTTAACTATATTGGCAGGCAGGGCATTCCACGCCCTTACTACTCTCTGAGTAAAGAACCTGCCTCTGACATCTGTCTTAAATCTATCACAATCTATTGATAAGTTTTTGTTCAGCAAAGATATTAAGGGATATGAGGGACAGTGCAGACTCGATGGGCTGAATGGCCTCTTTCTGCACTATAGGGATTCTATGATTCGACAATATGGGCCAAAGGCAAATACATGGAGTTAGGCCACAGATCAGCCAAGATCTCAATGAACAGCAGAGCAGACTCCAGGGGCTGAATAGTCTCCTCCTGTTCGGATGAAGAGGTTGAGATGATCAATGTCTGTCTCTACACATTAATCCACCCTAGCACCATGTTTTATTGATTTACCGGACAGACCTGGAATAGTAAAGGATAGTAAAGGTTTCACCGTGTTTGACTGTGGCTTGCACACATGATGATATAAGGGGCAAGAGTTAGTGTGGACCATTCAGGCCCTCAAACCTGGCCTGCCCATCACACTGTAATGACTCCAGTTCCCTTAGCCTCTCCCTGCATTCTTTGATTTCCTAAGTATCCTGAACATAATGGGATATTGTATTCAATATGTGCACAGCCCAGGCTCTGATTTCTCAAAGCACAAGTGGTTGTTATCTCCATCACTGAGATGGTGCCTCGGCTGGAACAATTCTGCGAGGGAGAGACACTCAATGGGCTGGGGTTATTTTATCAGAGAAGACCAAGGTGGGGGAAACTGATTGAGGTGTAAAACTACAAGAGGTATGGATGGCGTAAATAGGGAGAAACCTTTTCCTTTAGTCAAGGGGTCAATAAACAGGGGGTGCAATTTGAAGGTAAGCAGCAAGAGGTTTATAGGGAATTTGAGGGAAGATTTGTTTTCACTCAGAGGGTGGTGAGTATTTGGAACTTGCTGCCTGAAAGGGCGATTAAAGCAGGAACATTGAAGAGGTATTATTCAGATGAACACTCAAATTGTTATTGCATACAAGGCTATGGGTCGATGTTCTGGAAAATGGGATTAGAATGGATGGATGCTTAATTACTGGTCAAGACATGATGGGCTGAAGGGCCTGTCACCATTCTGTAAAAACCAAGACTCTGTGACACTATCTTCAGCAAGGACTAGATCTGACTGACCTACTCATTGCACCATCTCGGTTTGGCACCATGTCCTGCTAACTCTTACTCTCCCTTTCTGTCTCTGGTTAAGATTTCATGCTGAATACTGCACTGAGTGAACAGGCCATTTCAATCTCCACAGTATAGTGTGGCTTTGTCCCAAAGCAGCAGGCTGCCCAGTGCCAACACGGACAGGTTTTGGCAACTAACTCAGATCCAAAGTCCAACAGTGACTGGAGACTTTGACACGATTCTTCCCCAAATGAAAACAGGTTGATGGTCGGGAGGGTGCAAGCCATTTAATGGCTGGGAAATATTCTGCTAACTTTATATGTAAAGTGACCACATGAATTGCCAGCGTGTTCCCAATATAATAACTGCTTCATCTGGAAATAAACAGGAACACATGTATCGGAAAGGTAGATTCTCCACTCACCATCAAAGAAGCGCAGTGCAGGGAGGGTGCAGGCTGCAGAGTGGGGTCATGGTGTAACTGAACATACTTCACTTCTGTCTTGAACGTGCTGAGCTTTTCACAGACATCAGCAGCTTCTTGGCAAAGGAAGCAATCACTTCCAAGACCCCAACTCCTTCTAATCTCCACGTCTACAATCAGAGCTCACAGAGCCAGGTTCAGGCAGCTTGTCTGGCTCAGTGTTACAGCAGGCACTGCCTTTTCCTCACCACCCCCTGTCACTGAGAGACCAAAGAGCAACTGATAGCTGTATCCAGCTCCAGAGGAGAAATGAGAGTTGTATTCCGACTGATGTGTGTTTAATCACAACCACAGATTACACACAAAGACCCTCAGAGCAGATGCCACAACGCTACAGCAAGTCACCCAATGCACTAAGTGCCCAAAGAGGAGACCATCACATTGTTGTGTTGTAGACCCTCAAGCAGTCAGGGAGAGATTGATATGTTGACACATCTCAGAGAAGTGTGAAAGTTACAGGGCAATCGTAGTCGATGATTTCAAATTTCCCAATATTAAGTGGGATACACAAAGTGTAAAAGTCTTGGGCAGTGTAAATTTCTTAAAATCCACCCAGGAAAGCTTCTAAAGTCAGCATCTAGTCCCGCAAGAGAGGTGCTGGTGCTTGACATAATATTAGGGAACGAAGCTGGAGAAGGATCAGTGGGAGAGCATTTCAGTACTAGTGAGCATCATTCAGTGAGACTTAAAATAGAAAAGGATAAAGATGGACCAGAAATAAAGGTACTGACCCAGACGGAGGCCCATTTTAAGATGAAAAGACAGCATCTGGCCAAAATTGGAATAGCAGCAGTTCCTTGTAGAAAATCTATACTGGAGCAGTGAACATCTTTCAAAAAAAAGAAACAGTGAGAGCTAAGGATCAATGTATTCCGGTAAAGATGAAATCTAGAGAATCCTGAATATTGATCAATGTGTAGGATTAGATAAAGACTATAAGGGAAGTTAATGGTAAATAATAAGGACTTAAAACGTTGGACATCCCGGAGGTGTGGAGGAGGAGCAGAGGATTACTGCAAACAGAATTAGGAAAGTGAATGGTAGAGGGTGGACCATGGAAAACACAGGCAGGTTAACTAAAGGAAAATCTAAATGCATTTTGTAAATGTATTAGGGGTGAGAGGGTGACGGGGGCAGGTTTGAGTGGGCATTAGGGACCAAAGTGACAACCTGTGTATGGTGATAGAAGATGTTGGTGAAGATTTAAATGAGTTCTTTGCCTCTGTGGTCACAATAAAGGAGAACTATGTATGTATCAAAGTCATGGAAAAGGCTGTGATATACTTGACCAAATTACATTTGGGAGGAAGGAGCTATTAGCGGTTTAGCAGACACCCCAGGTCCAACTGAGATGTATTCCCTACTGCTATGTGAAGAAAGGGAGGAAGTTGCAGGGGCTATGACATTAATTTTCAGATCCTTACTGGACAGAGTGGTGTCAGAGAATTGGGGGATAGCTTGTTCAAGAAAAGTGATATGGATCTATAGGCAGTGAGTCTAACATAAGTGGTGGGGAAACTCTTGGGAAAACAATTTCTGAGGGACCGAATTAATCTCAACTTGGAGAGGCATGAATTAATTAAGCATAACTTTGTTTAGCGGTAAATCATGTCTGATAGATTGAATCAGTATTTTGTGGGGCTACTAGATGTATGCACGAGGATAGTGTAGTAGATGTAGTCTGCATGGACTTTGGTAAGGTTTTTGCCAAGATCTTGCATAGGAGATTGGTCAATAAAACAAGAGTCCATGGGATCCAGGACAGTTTGACAAATTGGATCCAAAATTGACTTAGCAACAGCAGGAAGGGTGTGATAGTTTCTTCTCTCCTTACAGATGCTGTCAAACCTGCTGAGATTTTCCAGCATTTTCTCTTTTGATGTGATAGTTGAAGGTTGTTTTTGTGACTGGAAGCCTATGTGCATTGGTGTTCTGCAAGACTTGGGACTGGGTCCATTACTGTTCATAGTGTGTGTTGTCTAGACATGAATGTAGGAGGTTTAATTGGTAGGTTTGCAGATGACACAAAAATTGGTGGCGTGCTAAATAGCAAAGAGGAAAGCCTTAGACTACAGAATTATTTAGACAAGCTGGTCAGTTGGGCAGAAAAATGGCAAATGGAATTTAATCCTGAAAAGTGTGAGGTAATGCCCTTTGGGAAGACTAACAAAGTCAGAAGTCATATGACACCAGGTTATAGACCTGACTTCACCTGATGAAGGAGCAGCACTCCAAGCATTTGTGATTTCAAATAAACCTGTTGGACTATAAATTGGTATCATGTGACTTATGACTTTGTCCACCCCAGTCCAACATCAGTACCTCCACATCATGGAGTATAACAAAACAAGGGAATACATGACAAATGGTGAGACCCTAGGAAGTGCAGAAGATCAGAGGTAACTCAGTGTATGTGTCCACAGATCCTTGAAGGCAACAGGTGGATAAGGCATGACCCTACTTAACCCAGTGAAAAAAGTGCAAAGTGTAGAGAAATTCCTTTTGCCTACATTGAACAGATAGACAAGTGTAATTTGTTGTATTGTCTTTCCCTAGTTGCCCTTGAAAAGATGGGGATGAGCTGCTTTCTTGAGAAGGTACAGTCCATATGTAGTTTCTACGTCAAATGAGTACATCAAACTATGAGTCTGACTGTTAATCTTACTCTATCCAGACCGCTGGTGATTTTGAAGACTTTTATCAGATTTCCACTGAAATATAATGCCAGAGTGGAGACAAAGTGTTGCAGACAAATGCCACAGTGAGGATAATGTGTGACTCACCATGAACGTAGCTTCAAGTGAAGCATTACTGAGCAAACACAGGTGGCCAGTCTGACTGTATCATTAAAATAACTTTTAATGGGACAAAGCAGACAATTCCCAAATATATTTATGTGATAAACCGCACAATTGGTCAGGTGTTAAAATCAGTCGGAAACTCCCTGCGACTTTGAGTTTCTTTCTGTAATCTCTAAGGGAGGCCTCTCATTGACACAGGGCAGTTATCCAGGCCTGATTCTCACATACACCTGTGTTGAATTAAACTGATGTCCTGGAGATTTTTCGAAATGGAAGGAATAGAAATTGTTAAAGGAACCAGAAGGAAATCATAACTAGTTGGCTTAGCTTTGGGTCTTGGTTCCAATAAGCTGATACCAAAAGTAAGACTGCTTTTTCTCCCAAAGTGATTATTGCAGACTGACCCAGGATCAGTTGACATGTCCCCAGGAAAGTGTTGATGGGGAAATAATGTCCTAATTTGTGGGAAACATCCATGAGCCCCTTAGAAAATCCATGAACACACAGCTGAAACCCTTAATCCAAGTGTGTACTCAGGCATAGCATACCTGGAGTTGGTGGACTTGTGGTAAGACCATTAGGTCAGGAACTCAGTAACATAGACAAAAGTTCTGGTGGTATAGCTTCAAATCCCACCACAGCATCCATGGAAATGTGATTCCAGTTTCAGTGATGGTGATCACACGGTATCTTTGATTGCCTGTCAAAATCCCACTCTTCGCTTTACGAAAAGGAAATTAACTGTCTTCACCACCTTAAAGCTGATTGTAGCCATGATGTGGAGGTGCCGCAGTTGGACTCGGGTGGACAAAGTCAGAAGTCACACGACACCAGTTGACTTCACCTGGCGAAGGAGCAGCACTCTGAAAGTTTGTGATTTCAAATAAACCTGTTGGACCATAACCTGGTGTCATCTGACTTTTGACCTTACATACTGATTAACAGTAATGACTCTGAAATAGCATAGCAAGTCACTTAGTTCCAGGACAATTACAGATCAGCAACAAATGCTGGAAATCATGTTTGACAAATTTTCTAGAGCTCTTTGAGGTTGAACATGCTGAGTTGATAAAGGGGAACTGATGGATGTTGCACATGTGGATTTTCAGAAGGCATTCATTAAGATGTCACATAAAAGATTATTGAACAAGATAGGAGCTCAGAGGGATAATGTTTTGGAACCTGTTTGGGAAAGGTCACAACATAGAAGCAGATAAGTGGATTTTAAGCACAGCCTTAAAATAAGTCTGCAGTAGTGAGTAAAATGGGCTTTCTTGATTATATGTTTTATTGAACTATGTCTCTTGATTAAATTTAAAATATAAGCCATAAGTATTAATTTAATCTGGAGCAGTGTTTTGTAGAGGAATAAGACAATGCTATTTTCTGGGTCTGTAGATTGAAAGAAACAAAAATGGCCTTTAAGAGAGTGATATACACTTCTTGTCGGATGTGGGAGTTTAGGGAGAGTTGACATGTTACTGCGGATTATATCTGCATTAAATGCTGTTGGTTGCGAATCCTATCAGATCGATAGGATTGGTTGGAGAGGCAGGTAGAGGCAATGAGGAATTTACAAGTGCAATGGGATGTGGTAGATGGCAGTTATAGGTATGGCGGAAAGTCTCAGATACAGTCACATAGATGGATTAACTCCAGGAAAGCTAAGAGAGGTAGACAGGTAGTGCAGGAGTCTCCTGTGGCTAGCTGTTTTGGAAAGTGTCAGGGGTGATGGACACTCAGGGGTATGTAGCACGAACAGCCACGTTTCTGGTATTGAGACTGGCTCTAATGTAAAGAGAGGTACGTCAGGTTCCAAGCAATCAATTGTGTTAGGAGACTCTCTAGTCCAAGGTACTGTAGCCAGCAGCGGAAAATCAGAGTAGTGTGTTGCTTCCTTGGTGCCAGGACCAAGGATGTCTCAGAGAGGGTGCAGAATGTTCTCAAGTAGGAGAGGGACCAGCAGGAGGCCATTGTCCACATTGGAACCAACGACATAGGAAGGGAAAAGGTTGAGATTCTGAAAGGAGATTACAGAGTTAGGCAGGAATTTAAAAAGGAGGTCCTTCAGAGTAGTAATATCTGGATTATTCCCGGTGCTACAAGCTAGTGAGGGCAGGAATAGGAGGATAGAGCAGATGAATGCATGGCTGAGGAGCTTGTGTACGGGAGAAGGATTCACATTTTTGGATCATTGGAAGCTGTTTTGGGGTAGAAGTGACTTGTACAACAAGGATGGATTGCACCTAAATTGGAAGGGGACTAATATACTGGCAGGGAGATTTGTTAGAGCTGCTCGGGAGGATTTAAACTAGTAAGGTGAAGGAGTGGGACCCAGGGAGATACTGAGGAAAGATTTCAATCTGAGACTGGTACAATTGAGAACAAAGGCAAGTTAAACAGTCAGGGCAGGCAGGGATAAAGCAGAGAACAAGGTTTGACTGATAAATTGCATTTATTTCAATGCAAGAAGCCTAACAGGGAAGGCAGATGAACTCAGGGCATGGTTCGGAACATGGGACTGGGATATCATGACAATTACAGAAACGTGGCTCAGGGATGGACAGGACTGGCAGCTTAATGATCCAGGATACAAATGCTGTAGGAAGGATATAATGGGAGGGAAGAGAGGAGGGGGAGTGGCATTTTTGAAAGGGATAGCATTACAGCTGTACTTAGGGGGGATATTCCTGGAAATACATTCGGGGAAGTTAATTGGGTGGAACTGAGAAATAAGAAAGGGATGATCACCTTGTTGGGATTGTATTATAGACTCCCAAATAGTCAGAAGGAAATTGAGAAACAAATTCGTAAGGATAATAGGGTGGTTATGGTAGGGGATTTTAACTTTCCAAACATCAACTGGGACTGCCATAGTGTTAAGGGTTTAAATGGAGAGGAATTTGTTAAGTGTGTACAAGAATATTTTCTGATTCAGTATGTGGATATACCTACTGGAGAAGGTGCAAAACTTGACCTACTCTTGGGAAATCATGATTTGGAGATGTCGGTTTTGGACTGGGGTGTACAAAGTTAAAAATCACAAAACACCAGGTTATTGTCCAACAGGTTTAATTGAAAGCACTAGCTTTCGGAGCGTCGCTCCTTCATCAGGCGGTTGTCAGAACTACCTGATGAAGGAGCAGCGCTCCAAAAGCTCGTGTTTCCAATTAAACCTGTTGGACATAACCTGATGTTGTGTGATTTTTAACCTTGTACTCTTGGGAAATAAGGCAGGGCAGGTGACTGAGGTGTCAGTGGGGGAGCACTTTGGGGCCAGCGACCATAATTCTATTAGTTTTAAAATACTGATGGAAAAGGATAGACCAGATCTAAAAGTTGAAGTTCTAAATTGGAAGAAGGCCAATTTTGACAGTACTAGGCAAGAACGTTCAAAAGCTGATTGGGCACAGATGTTCGGAGGTAAAGGGACAGCTGGAAAATGTGAAGCCTTCAGAAATGAGTCAATGAGAATTCAGAGAAAGTATGTTCCTGTTAGAGTGAAAGGAAAGGCTGGTAGGTATAGGGAATGCTGGATGACGAAAGAAATTGAGTGTTTGGTTAAGAAAAAGAAGGAAGCATATGTCAGGTATAGACAGGATAGATCGAGTGAATCCTTAGAACACTATAAAGCAGTAGGAGAAGAATCAGAGGGCAAAAAGGGGACATGAGATAGCTTTGGCAAATAGGGTTAAGGAGAATCCAAAGGGTTTTTACAAATACATTAAGGACAAAAGGGTAACTAGGGAGAGAATAGGATCCCTCAAAGATTAGCAAGGTGGCCTTTGTGTGGAGCCTCAGGAGATGGGGCAGATACTAAACGAGTATTTTGCATCAGTATTTACTGTGAAAAAGGGCATAGAAGATATAGAATGTAGGGAAATAGATGGTGACATCTTGGAAAATGTCCGTATTACAGAGGAGGAAGTGCTGGATGTCTTGAAATGCATAAAGGTGGATAATTCCCCAGGACCTGATCAGGTGTACCGTAGAACTCTGTGGGAAGCTAGGGAGGTGATTGCAGGGCCTCTTACTGAGATATTTGTATCATCAATAGTCACAGGTAAAGTGCCGAAAGACTGGAGGTTGGCAAACCTGGTCCAACTGTTTAAGAAGGGCGGTAAAGACAAGTCAGGGAACTATAGACTGGTGAGCCTGATGTCGATGGTGGGCAAGTTGTTGGAGGGAATCCTGAGGGACAGGATTTACATGTATTTGGAAAGGCAAGGACTGATTAGGGGTAGTCAACATGGCTTTATGCGTGGGAAATCATGTCTCACTAACTTGATTGAGTTTTTTTGAAGAAGTAACAAATAGGATTGATGAGGGCAGAGCGGTAGATGTGATCTATATGGACTTCAGTAAGATGTACGACAAGGTTCCCCATGGGAGACTGGTTAGCAAGGTTAGATCTCATGGAATACAGGGAGAGAGGAAAGAGATCAATCTGAGACGGGTACAGCTGAGAACAGAAGTGAGTCAAACAGTCAGGGCAGGCAGGGACAAGGTAGGACTAATAAATTAAACTGCATCTATTTCAATGCAAGGGGCCTAACAGGGAAGGCAGATGAACTCAGGGCATTGTTAGGAACACGGGACTGGGATATCATAGCAATTACTGAAACATGGCTCAGGAATGGGCAGGACTGACAGCTTAATGTTCCAGGATACAAATGCGACAGGAAGAACAGAAAGGGAGGCAAGAGAGGAGGGGGAGTGGCATTACAGCTGCGCTGAGGGAAGATATTCCCGGAAATACATCCAGGGACGTTATTTGGGTAGAACTGAGAAATAAGAAAGGGATAATCACCTTATTGGGATTGTATTATAGACTCCCAAATAGTCAGAAGAAAATTGAGAAACAAATTCGTAAGGAGATCTCAAATTGTAAGAATAATAGGGTGGTTATGGTAGGGGATTTTAACTTTCCAAACATCGACTGGGACTGCCATAGTGTTAAGGGTTTAAATAGAGAGGAATTTCTTAAATGTGTTCAAGACAATTTTCTGATTCAGTATGTGGATGTACCTACGAGAGAAGGTGCAAAACTTGACCTACTCTTGGGAAATAAGGCAGGGCAGGTGGACTGAGGTGTCAGTGGGGGAGCATTTTGGGGCCAGTGACCATAATTTTATTCGCTTTAAAATAGTGATGGAAAAGGTTAGACCAGATCTAAAAGTTGAAGTTCTAAATTGGAGAAAGGCCAAATTTGACGGTATTAGGCAAGAACTTTCAAAAGCTGATTGGAGGCAAATGTTCGCAGGTAAAGGGACGGCTGGAAAATGGGAAGCCTTCAGAAATGAGATAACAAGAATCCAGAGAAAGTATATACCTGTCAGGGTGAAAGGGAAGGCTGGTAGATATAGGAATGCTGGATGACGAGAGAAATTGAGGGTTTGGCTAAGAAAAAGAAGGAAGCATATGTCAGATATAGACAGGATAGGTCGAGTGAATCCTTAGAAGAGTATAAAGGCAGAAGGAGTATACTTAATATGGAAATCAGGAGGACAAGACGGGGACATGAGATAGCTTTGGCAAATAGAATTAAGGAGAATCCAAAGGATTTTTATAAATATATTAAGGACAAAAGGGTAACTAGGGAGAGAATAGGGCCCCTCAAAGATCAGCAAGGCGGCCTTTGTGTGGAGCCACAGAAAATGGGGGAGATACTAAATGAATATTTTGCATCAGTATTTACTGTGGAAAAGGATATGGAAGATATAGACTGCAGGGAAATAGACGGTGACGTCTTGCAAAATGTCCAGATTACAGAGGAGCAAGTGCTGGATGTCTTGAAACAGTTAAAAGTGGATAAATCCCCAGGATCTGATCAGGTGGACGGCACGGTGGCACAGTGGTTAGCACTGCTGCCTCACAGCGCCAGAGACCCGGGTTCAATTCCCACCTCAGGCGACTAACTGTGTGGAGTTTGCACGTTCTCCCCGTGTCTGCGTGGGTTTCCTCCGGGTGCTCCGGTTTCCTCCCACAGTCCAAAGATGTGCAGGTCAGGTGAATTGGCCATGCTAAATTGCCCGTAGTGTTAGGTAAGGAGTAAATGTAGGGGTATGGGTGGGTTGCGCTTTGGCAGGTCGGTGTGGACTTGTTGGGCCAAAAGGGCCTGTTTCCACACTGTAACATAATCTAATCTAATCTAATTGTTCAAATTGTTCATAGGTGTACCCGAGAACTCTGTGGGAAGCTAGAGAAGTGATTGCTGGTCCGCTTGCTGAGATATTTGTATCACCGATAGTTACAGGTGAAGTGCCTGAAGACTGGAGGTTGGCAAATGTGGTGCCATTGTTTAAGAAGGGCGGTAAAGACAAGCCAAGGAACTATAGACCGGTGAGCCTGACCTCAGTGGTGGGCAAGTTGTTGGAGGGAATCCTGAGGGACAGGATGTACATGTATTTGGAAAGGCAAGGACTGATTCGGGATAGTCAACATGGCTTTGTGCGTGGGAAATCATGTCTCACAAACTTGATTGAGTTTTTTGAAGATGTAACAAAGAAGATTGATGAGGGTAGAGCAGTAGATGTGATCTCTATGGACTTCAGTAAGGCGTTTGACAAGGTTCCCCATGGAGCAAGGTTAGATCTAATGGAATACAGGGAGAACTAGCCATTTGGATACA